>NW_015150937.1:130867-156974 GCF_000732505.1 Cyprinodon variegatus | reverse complement strand
GATAGATAGATAGATAGATAGATAGATAGATAGATAGATAGATAGATAGATTTGCCTACACCTAATTAAAGCTTGAACAATGTTTTCATAGATGCTCTCGTTCCTACTTTGACTTAAAGGATTAACAGGTGACAAAAGCCTCAAAGCTGCATCACTGAAAAACTGCAGCTGAAAATAAAGCAAAAATAAATTTTATGAATTCATGACTGTGAACTGAATCAACATGAATGCTATACTTTTTAGTTTTAATTTGTAAAAAGAAGGTTAAAAAAAAATTTTATTGCCGGTTTATCACAATAAGTCCAAATGAAATGCGTTATGGGGCCAACAAAATGTGAGAAAAACACTGTAATTTTCCAAGGCAATGTATAAATATTTACAAAGGTGGACCACATTTTTATTTATTATAAATTGAATTTACTTACTTATGCTGATTGCCTGTATAAGAGAATACGCCATTCTTCCTAAATGCCTCTTCATTTTCTTAGCTTTGCCCTTTAACCTCTGACTTTCAAGCTTGCAGTTTGTCTCACATGTGGGATAAACAATAAAAGGCCCTAACCTGCTGTCTTAAAGCCCTGCTTTTCCTATCTTTCACTTCAAGCACTTTGATCTCAGAGGGACGCAGGGTGTATTAACGACGACCTCTCATGAATTAATGAATCACTCCCCACTGGAATGTCTTGAACACCACCACTTGTGATCCAGTGTATTGTAGGATTGAGATAAGACACTAACATTCCGTGGCAAAAAGACTAACATCAGAAGCCTTAATTAGTTCAATTTATTAACCAGGAAGCTAAGGGGTTTGGGGGCGTTGGGTCGAATTGAAAGTGCAGTTGGACAGTCGATCATGTAAGCGTTAGGTGAAAAACGAAAGACAGAATCAAGTGCTATTTCTGAGGACCTGATTCTGCTTTACCTTCTGCCCACTGCAGATTATATTTCTTCTTGACCTTTCAGTTTAATAACGATAGATTCCACATGGGATAATGTGAGATAAAGTTAAAACTCAACTCATATTAACTTATTGAGGATTCCGTGCCATAATCTGCAGCAGGGGGATGTGGGTGTAATAATTTGGGTCTCCTGTGTGGATTATATCCTGTAAACATTTGGCAAGTTTAGGTTAATCTATATAAAAGTTCATGCTAATTTCTAGAACTGAATTAAATATAATCCTTTGCTGTCTCTTCTATAACAATAGAGAGTATTGTCATGACTCTGCACTTTTTATGTCAAGGTTAACTGGAGGTTTCTGAGGACCCAAATGCAGAGGTGAGTTTTGTAGATTTAGCTACGTCCAAGGCAACATAGGCAAAAATCCAAAATACCGAGAACCAAACTAATTCAGTAACATCAGTGTGAACACACATGGGGAGCAAGGAGACGATGGTGCAACAAAGCAATAACGACAAGGAACCAGCAAACAGTGACTGAACATGAGGTGTATAAATGGGAGACTGAATAAAGATCGGGCTAATAAGCAGATTGGGAGCAGGTGTGGACAAAGGAGTCTAGAAGGGAGCTAGGGAAAAAGAGACTGATATAATAGGGCAGCAGAGGGCAAACAATACCTGAGAATTAAAATACAACCAAAAATAGAAAAACTAAAAGACAACTAAAGAAAACTTACACAGAGCCAGAAAGGGCAGTCATGACAGGCATAGAGACAGTTAGCTTAGTCTAAGATGGAGTCCAAAACAGGTAAGATAGCTCTCTTTTGATTTATTTGCAGTTATTATTATTAGTTGTTATTATTTTTATTATTCTATTATTGTGAAGCAAAAATACATCTAAGTTACAGAGAGCTGGCCCTTTGGGCCCTGGATTTCTGCACCTTTCATTACATTTACCAAAGTCATTAATATTGTTTGTCATATCTTTATTTAGCTTTTTATTCTATAGGCGACAATGTTTTTAATCCTAATTTTGTTTATTTTGTTCAATTAAAAGTGAACTAGAGTTATTATAAAATTCTGTATATTATGCCAGTTGGTCCAAGGTTGCCTATTGAAGGTGCTTAGCTGATTGCATTGGATCTGTTACTACGAGGAATCTCTTCTCCTGAGGGAGCATGTGGTGACGGTGGAAAGGAAGGACTCAATTCTAATGTAAACACAACTCTACCAAAATGGTTGAAAACAACCATGCCAATTTTGAACAAGCCTTAAAAATAAAATAGAAAAGAAAATAGTAAATGTGAGGTAAATAGTACCTAAGTAAGCAAGGACCTCAGATCAGTAATAGACTATGGCTCTAATGAATGTGTTGCAACCAGGAAAGTTGTTCTGACTTTATCATGTCAACTAGTATTAGTGATGTTACATCCCATCCTGAGTCATCAAGGGGGAAATTGATTTCTAATGCGGCGTTGACAGTGGTAACATCTGATCAGTCATGTGAGCCAAATATTCCCTACAAAATGGGTTTTGATCTCCTCTTATGCATATGTCCATTAAATAAACTAAAAAAAAAAATCAAGTGACCATAAAAACTATTAGGTGATTTGAATTTTTCTATCTCCATCAAGCTCTACTGCAACAGGCCTACTTTATAATGTGCATATGTCCCGCATAAATATATATATATATTTATGGAGATCAGTTAACATTTACATTACCTGTGTCTATATTTAAACTTGTGCACACAAAAACCTTAATAAAATAAATAGACACTCTTGCACCTCTGCCTTTACTCTTGCCGCCACTAACTTCATGCTGCAAACCACTGCTTCAGTTACTGCATGATATGAAAATTCTGCTGCTTCTGCTCTTCTACCAACCGATCCAGCTGCCAAACGGTCAGACATGCTTTTATGTGCAGTACCAAGGATATTACAGTGCATAGATCAAATTCTGTGGAGTGCAGAGAGAGAGAACACATAAAAATGACCACCAATGAAAGACACCTTTCGGGGCCATTTTTCTTCTTTGCAATTAGTAATAGGGACTGAGCATGTCAGCTTAGCAGCTAAAAGCAGTTTTGTTGGCATGACGACACTTCAGAAACTAATGAGAGACAGACAAACTGCATGTTACTTCCAGTCGTATCATATCCAGTAAAATTCTAAGAAATGAAAATGGGCCTGACATAAAGTTTTCAGTGCACAGTTCACGTGTTGAAGCTTCACAGGGAGTTTGTACTGACTATAAATAATTTATAGGCCCAGTTGCTTGTTGCTGCCTCTCTTCCTGCCTTTGTGGACCGATTCCAGTTTTTCTGGTGGCAGAGCTTTCAAAAAGCCAGCAGCCTCGACCTTATCTCCCCCTCTCTGAATTAATGGCACTTGTATTGCAGGGGGGAAAAAAATGATGGAAGGTAGGTAGGCAAGGTTAGTGCTTGGCATGGTGGAAGCAATTGCTGCTGCACAGACGGATGAAGAGGTCCGTTCGGTGTCAGGTAGTCATGGTAACCTATTAGACAGGCGTCGTCACTGTTATGGGAGAGTTCTCAGCAACAAAACCCACTGGCATTAACAGTTGTACTCTAGATTTTACCTGATGGTTAAATATACATGGAACTTTTCAAACCCCAAAAAGTGGTTTAACATGTAAAAAAAATTTGATATCCTTCCTATTGGAGGGAAATATGCTTATCCAGGTGAGAGACAGGAGAAAATGACTCTGGGTTCTTTGAAACAGCAGCAGGTGTGTGTCTGATAATGACCAGGTGGATAGGGCTCTGTTTCCTTCAATCACTCTAGTGAGTCCTCGAGGGTGAGAAAGGCAATAGTACAAGAAAGAAAGAAGGAAGATGAGAGGATCCAAGAGTCAGGAAAGTGTTACTGAGATGGCACATGATGTCTGTCTCTTCTACTTCTTCCAACTTTTCCTCCAACTGGGCTCCTTTTAACTCCTGGCCCTTCAGCCAGATCACTGATTGGACAGATGGGGAACAAACAAAACGGCCAACCTGCAACACAAGAATAGTTTTCCAGCATAACCTGAGGCCTTTCTTTACGATATATATTTTATGTATGTTCTTTTTATTTAGTCAGGTCCATAGTTATTTAGAATTTTCTTTTGGACATATATCACCACAATAGATTTAAAATGAAACAATCCAAATGTTGTGTAATATTCAGGCCTTTATCTTCAATTTGAAGGTGTTTGCACCAAAGTCATGTGAACAGTGTAGGAATTACCACCATTTAAATATGTGCCTCACACTTTTCAAGGGAACAAATGTAATTTTGACAAAGTAAGAAATATAAATCAATCTTTCCCTAGTTTACACAGCAAATTCTGGAGTCTAAAAGGCAAAGACATCATCCGATACTAGGTTGGTGATACTCTTCCAAGTCTACTGCAAACGTGTTTATACTTCTTCTTGGGGCATTTACCTTTCAGTTTAGTCTTCAGCTTGTGTAATGCATGTTCAGTAACATTCAGGTCAGGTGATTTATTTGGCAATTCAATAACATTCCACTTCTTTACCTTAAAAAGCTATTTGGTGTTTTGCACGGTATGCTTTAGGTCAGAGTCCATATGCATTGTGAAGCAGCTTCCAATGAGCTCAGAGGCATTCGGCTAAATATAAGCAGGTACTTTTGCCCAGAACCTTTTAGAAGGCACCAACAAACAGAATCAATAAGACCAATTAACAGCAGAGAAATAAGGAAGAAGTTTTTGGAGAACAAAACGGGTTGGATTAAAAAAAAAAAATCTTACGAAGCTCTGTTAACAGTGTCTAACTATACAAGCTGGGAAACATGAATATTAAGCAGAGAAATTATCAAGACAAAACATTCTCTAATAAAGTTCACCGCAACAAATATGTGGAAGGAGTAGGTTGAGTCAGGTGAGACATTCTAGTGTACATGCAAAGCACAAACCTGTACATTCTATCCCCACCACGAAAGATGGCAGCGTTATGCTGTGGGCCTATATGTTAAAACATGTTAATGGGAAGGTGGATTATGCTGAATACCTATTATACCTGAAAGAAAGCATGAGGACGGGGGAGCCTAGAAAACACAACAATGAACCTGAAGAAATAAAAAAAAAACAAAGTCCCTCCTTGCTATATACTCCTAACAGATAGTCTTTCACAGAATAAGTCAGAAAAATTCAAGTTCAACGGGTAAGAAAGTATTTCTCAAAGACTGCAAGAGTGTCATTACAGTCCAGAGGCACAACCTTACTACATTCAAGTCCCGATAGCTAGGTTTACATGGACACAAATAATCATAAAGATGTCAGAATGATGATTCTAATCAGATTCAGTCCGACAATGACAATCTCCATTCCAAATGGCGTCCATGTATCCACCCATTCGGATCTTTTGCATAGATAATCTCCACTGTGCATGTCTGCAATGTCAGCTTGAAATTTTTCAGCAAAATTACACTGTTCTGCACATGCATAAATTATTTGATTTCATTAAATGCTTGGTAAATGTATACACATGTCATAATTAGATTCTTTTATTTGGAGTCCATGTAGACATAGATTTTGAATTTCCGACCAACAAGGTTTAGGGGACATTTTGAGAATGTAAAAGTAACTAATGTCTCTCAACCTGTTAGATAAAAATGGCTTCTCTCTGCTTATTCTAGGTCAACGTTAGCATATTCTTTTGCACTGACCATCAAGTTTCTATAAAGTTCTGTACGTATGTGGTTTTCTAAAGACAAGGATTTATATAAAATCTTTGCAAAGACACAATGACATGCCTTGAAACATTATTTCTCTATTTAAAGAACTATGTTCAAAATACACTGTTAAACAGCATATTAGATCTTTTAAAATTAGACTTTATTTAGGGCTTCATCAACTCAAAATCACATGTTCATTACATCTACACCCGGTGTTTGTAGGAGCTGATGTGATGATGGAAGACCTTAAAAGCTAGGCTTGGCTATCATGGATCACATGTGGTTTCAGTTTGTGAAATCTTGCTAATGATGATGTCTGTTCTGTTGTGCGTTGAAATGTGAAATTAGTTCTTAGTGGATCTGTGTGTGTCTTCAACATCAATTTAACACTGTTCTGTTTTCATATTGCAAACAGTAAATGGAGGAAAGCTTTCTAATATCGGAAAACTTTCAGCAGAGATGCATATTGACACTGATCACTTAATTCAATGCTATTTAGATACTTCAATTTTTACTTAGATTAGCTGCACCTTAGATTGGCTGCACCAGTTATGCTCTAACTGTTGCATTTTGTGGTGAGACTCAGAGGTTGGTGCTCTGAAAGAACAGCCTCTATTGGCTCCATTGTTCATTCAGTCATAGTAAAAACATGCAGTAATATATGAGGTTGTTGGAAAATGACTGCAGAATAATCAGTCAAAAGAAAAATCTAACCGATTCACTAACCACCATTTTTCATTTACCTATTATTTTATGTTTCTTACCTCAAAACAAGTTTAAATTAAATATTAAATCCTCCTTTACTTCTATCAAAGTAAGTTTATGATTTCTAAAGAAAGAATCGTTTAAAGAAATGCTCTAAAAATGACCTGCTGCCATGTTCAGTCTCACTAAGGCATTATTGGCAGGTGCAATTTTCTGACACACCAGCCATACTGTATACTGGAACCTGAATTGCTGAGGACATTGTCTGCTGAAGCTTACTCTGTCAGTTAGTTATTAGTTAGGATATTATAATTTTTGGACAAAAGAGGAAGCTGCTTAGAGACTGTGAACACAAATCATTTAGAGACTTAACATTAATTCCAGTTAGGTTTATTTCGTCATATTATTAATAAAGAGTGTCACTTTTTCAGGTCTTTGTATTCTGTGCAAGAACAGAAAATAATTTGCTCACCCAGTTTGAAGATGTCTTTCAGCTTATTCTTATAAACATCATCTGGGCAGAACCAGTTTTTATGTAGTTTTTAACCTTTAGTAAAGTATGATAACTAATCAATCTAAAACACTGTTGTTACAAGCCGATATATATCCTGCAGTAGAACGGCCCAATAAGGCCCTCTGAGCTTAATGTGATGTATGAGGTATACTGGTTAGAGCAAGCTTTGTTCTTATTCTTGCCTGCTTGAGTAAAACCACATATTTCTCTTGTTTAGTGGAGTATGCTTTATTCTCCTGTTTCTACATCAGGTCATCCTGAAATTGTCCTGGAGGTTTGTTGCTGTTTCTGAGTAACTGTCTTAGTAGCTTCCTTTTACATTAGAAATGTGCACAAAGCTACATAGACATTCTCTAATTTTCATAATTGCGGTATTTCCATTTAAAAAGAAATGCAAATAAAACTGCACGTGTATCCCTTTGTTCATACGATACCTCCCAAAAAAAAAAAAAAAAAAAAATGGAAGCAGCAGATGTAAATTCATGACATATATCCATATTTAAGCCACATCTCTAGTGCTCATCCTGCTCATTGTCTAATTGTCAACTAAATGTAAAAAATGGTCTCCTGATTAATCCGAATGTCACAATTTTGGTTCTGCTTAAGTTTTCTTTTTGAGTTTTCAGTTTCACTTTGATCCATGTTTTTCTTTGTTTTTCTAGTTATATTGGTTTAATTCCTATTTATGTTTATTTATTTTATGGATTTATGTTTTTTTTTTTTTTTTGCTTTTGTTTGTTTTAACTTTTATGGTTAATAAATCTGCAAGTAACATCATTGTCCTTCTGTCAAACCTCCACCTCACTTTGACACCTAAACATGCCGCCCCGTCATCCTCCCAATTACTTACTAATCGTCTTTACCATATTTAAGTAAGGTTAGGTTCATGTGACTTGCGTGATGTGAAAAAAGTGTTAGCACTGCAGTTTTGTAAAATATAAGAACAACCGACACCCTATCAAAGTGTAAAAACTTCTCATGGAAAGACATGAGTTTTTTTTTTTTTTCAAGATTGCTGTGTTTCTATTTAGGAAATTAATTTCTTGATTACAATTTGCACAATTTGGTGGTCAATAAAAGCGCAGTGTAGGAAACCAAAAATACAGTTGAGACACCGATACACCCAGAAAGATGGACTGCAGGCTTCGGAAGTCTAGCTGTTACTATAAGATTTTCTTATATCTTTTTATACCTTTTTTAAAAAGTGCAGTCTGAAACAGTGACATTCTTTTATTCACTTCATTAAAAGAAAAAAAAGAAATAAGTGTTTATATTTAGCATTATATCTGTGATAGTAGTTTATGTGAAAGACTTGATGTTTAAATCCAATCTGGCCTCTAAACTGTTAACTATTTATGTTCCATGTTTTTTGAATAATTAATGTAATGCACCTTAAGGTCAAGATTATGGGAAGCATCGGGGCCTGGATTTTGTAAATCATATGAAATCGGCTTATCTCTTTTATATTTACGTGAAATTGTCATTTTTCAAGTATCTTTGTGTTTTTTATTTCTCTGTACAGAAGGAGCCACAGTCGTCCCTTCTGTCAGACACACCTGTGAGGCTCCTCCTCACTTTATCTGCATACTGATGTTTCCTAAATATGATTGAGTTGCATATTTAAGTGATATAAAAAGCTGCAAAGTTTCTTGCTGTTTTAATTGACTAAAGAGGCAATATTATTTAATTTATGTTTGCTCTAAAAGAACTAATGGTTATAAAGACTCTAATGAAAGTTTTTTTAAAAAAAACTTGAAGGAATTGAATTTGGCCTATTTGCCAAGTCTGTTTCCAATTAACATTTTATCTCCTTCTTCTCCTTTCATGTACCGGTAGCCATAAATAAACCACTTTATACACTTTTTTAACCATTATTCATCAGTTATGTGATTGTATCTTCCTTTGAATACATTTATTTAATTTTTTTCTATGTTTCCATTGAATGTGATTCTGTTATTTGCATGGGCCTGTTGACCCTTATGAAATATGACAGATTTTAGTCAGTAGAGAAAAGCCAGGATAACTCTGACTTACTTGTTGGAGTCATGAACTTTGTGTGATAATAAACAAAAAACATATAAATAAAAAATACTTAGTTTGAGTACAAGGGTGCATCTATGGAGCTGAAGGAACAGCAGGGAAGATCTGGAAAGGTTAGCAAGAGTTCAGCCTGAATATATACTGGACTGCATGATCAATTTGTCATGCATACATATGTAGAATGTATAAAGTTTGTGTAACTTTTTTGTTGTTGTTCTTTTTGGAAGGCTGTAGTACTGATTTGATGATGTAGTGGCTTCCATAAGGCTGCAGGCTGTCCAGAATTCCTCCCCTAACCTCTGATGTGCTTTTACCCCATAAAAGGTGATGGAATCGTTACTAGGAACAGGAGTTAGCAGCTTCCATTTGATGAACTCGTATGGAGACATACAGTGTTTCTCCTGGTTTATAGCCAACAAATGAGGCTACCGTACATACAGAGAAACAATATCTTTAATGCATTGCATTAAGTACATTGCAACCAAATGGTCTTAAATGCTCCCTTTCAACTTATTCCTTTTATTATATTAAACAATTTATATTTTCATTTTTCTTAAACTCTATGACACCTGAATTTATATAAATGTTTATGGAAAAAAAGACAAACGTTTTTGTCTTAAAGAAGTGCTAATGTGTATTGAAATTTAGCTATGCTGCAAACTGAAACTACAATTCAGTTATACTGGTCAATAATAAAACACACCGTCAGGCTAATGTTACCAAAGACAAGTGCTTGCCAAAGGTTCCTTTAGGTCAAACTGAATGTGCAATTGGTGGTATTGCACACACTATCTGGCTGTTTGTGTAATAAAAAAGGCATCAAAGGGTTAAAGAAGTAAAGAATCATTATTGCCAGTTAAAAAGCCACGTGTACAAAATAGAAATGAAGCTGTGTGTTCTCATTACAACACTATACAGGCTACCACAACAATATTTGTGGAAAAAAAATCTTCCTTATCAACAATCAGGTTAGCTTTTGGTTGAAAGTTTTTCTTGAGGCCTTATACAATACTAGAGCACTTGTATTTGGATCCAGATCACATGCAGAAGATAAAAGCAACTTGCAGCCACTTGAGCAACATCACAGAGATTTCTATTTAAAGATTTTAAGTTCAAATTTAAATTTCTGAGCTGGTGGAAAACATGGTAACCACAAAGAGTTTAAATGCAACATTCATCATTGGTTGGCCATGATCAACAGATGCACTGAGTAAAATGATAATTTTAACCCAAACCTATGACTTTTTGAAAATGATTGTCTATTTTATTCATGTAGATAGGCTGGGATTGTTAACTTTATCATGATGGTATTTTGTAGCAAACACCCAACATCTGGTTTGTGGGTAACACCCTGCTTAGCAATGATCCAACCTATTATTTCCAGTAAGAGGTTAGACAATAATGTGCGTATGACAGCTAAGGGACTTAATGAGGGGCAGACTCTGACTCACATAGAGATAAATGAGGTGAGAAAGGCAACAGAGTTTTAAAAGTAGCTTTTTTGAAGACATATATCTTCTTGAATAATAAATTGATTCCTAAATCAATTGATTAATAGTCATCCAAAGTGGATCAATATTTTATTTATCCAACACTTGATGATTTGGTTTTAAAGTATTGCATTTGCTTTCTGCTGAAGGACTCTTGAACCCTCTGAAGCTGATAAAACGCTGGAAGTTGCACTAATGCAAAGTAAAACCCTGCATCTATCATGACCCACCATGTGGCAAGAAAATTCTGGAGAAAGTTTATGTAAGCTGCAAAACTGAAAGCAGAACCAGTGTGTAAGAAGAAAGGTGAAAAACTCTGTTTATAGAGAAGTCTTTGCTTTGTGTCATAGTGATGTTCTTTTATTTTCCCAGGGTGGGACCTGGTGGTGTCACACTCATTGACAACTCAGTGCTGTCTGCCTTTATTGTTTTGGTGCTTGGCAGATATGATGTTTTTTCCTCCCCATTGAGCCCCCTTCACAATCTTCTTCAACAAAGTTTGTTATATATGTTTTCATTCAATGAGGAAAAAACAAAACAAAAAGAATTTTGCTAGACTCAATTTAAAAAAAAAAAGTTTATTGTGCTTTCAGCAAAGGACATGGTCTAGGTTTCAACCAAAGAAATGTAATGAATGGTATCGTAGACGCAATTAAACATAAGATACCATACATTATGCTCATTGGATCTCTCACACCCGCTTTTTATAAAAAGTCAATATTTTTGTCATATTTTTGTGGGTAAAATACAACAGAGATTATTCATTTTAATTTTTACCCCCTTTTATTATCACATAAACCGAAAAAAGCAGACATTGTTTGGGGGGAAAAGGGCTGCATAAATGTGGATATTATCCCATCACTGAGCTTGTTTTCATTTAATCACCAAATTACAGTCAAGTGAAAAAAAAGTAAATCGTGCAAAAGTGACATCTCCAGTTCTTCATGCCACTCCAGTATTGCAACTGCTCAAGCCAGCTACACCAACATATAAGTCTTATGCTACGTTCAGACCGCAAATGATGAAAACAGCAAAAAAGCGCCTACAGCTTAATTTTTGATGCTTGTACATATTAAGGTCAAACGCGCCTCAAGTGCATCTTTGACAGTCCTGAAGCACGTACAGTAACGTGTGTACAGGTACATCTGACGCTTCTGCTGCTCCTGTGGATAGGAAGTTTCAGTGATATAGGTGATGTAGCTAGTAGTCAGTCAGGCAGTGAGGTAGAGATTATGGCGACGACAACAATTGAACTAGGAGAGCAGCTTTCACACATTTCAGTGAGATCTTACTGAGTTACCCTTTTGCAAGAAGAACAATGGTGGAAAAAAATCCTGAAATAAAGTTAACACAGCGAACTGAAGCTAAAGCTAAATCCTACAACCAGACTTTTAGCAGGAGTTGGTTCCAGTGTAAGTCGTGGCTGACAGCCTGTGGGACAGCTAATGCACTCTTTTGTTTTCCCTGCATTCTTTTTAAAAGTGACTGGAGTGATTTGACGTGAACACAGTCTGGACTTACCGGTAAAACACTTAGACTTAAAACACCTCTCCGACAGGTAGGACTGATTTAAAGCACTTTTTAGAAAAGGCAAAAGAAGAATGAACAATCTGGGATTCACTTGGAAAATACTATAATATAGTGTACTTTTTCTAGATTTTTGTTAAATTGCAACCAAAAATGAACTCTTACATAAACACATTTTCAGAAAATAAGAAGTTTTCACATATTAAAAAAGTACAAAGCTGATTGATAGCTTCTCCATTATTACACAGGTATTTTTTTTTTTAGATTTGTGAAACAATATTGGACCCTGCAAAACACAGATTTACCTTCACAAAGCCTCAGAAGGGCAAAATGTATGTAGAAAAAGTAAACCTGTACATGAAATTATGGTTTGTTTTTATAAAGTGTTTTTACAATGTGTTTTGTTTTTGTCATTCATATAAGTATGCTTATACTGTGTGATAACTTAGTATACATTTGATTAGTTTTTGGTAAAAGACTATTTTGAATTTATAGCCCCCCCCTGGAGAAAATTCCACCAGCCGCCACTGATGCAAATGCACAGCCCTGTACCTCCTGAGAGGCAATATTAAACACCTGCGAGAGCATGCAGTAGCCCATTTCTCCTCGTGCACGTTGTTTAAAAGTGGCTGTTTGCATCACTCATACAAACTTACTTTCCAAAAGAAGACTTACAAATTTTCCACTATGTCAGACTCACCACCGGTAAGTGGAAATGTGGCCGAGCACGCTTTACATAAACATATCACCAGAATGATAGACAATTAGGAGGACCACTTATTTTGATGATCCACCCAGAAAAAGAAAATCCCCCACTATACCTTCAAATACTCAATGTAAAATATTGAGTATTTAACTCAATACTTTATATTGTATATTTTTAAAGGCATTTTAGACATTAAAAAAACTAAAAAAAGTATAATGTCTGCTTGGCAGAGTTCAAACCAAATAGTACACAAGTCATCATATTTTTTAAAACCACCATTTTTTTAAAGAACGGTAAAGAGCAAGACTAAAAATGAGGAATATGAACATTCAAAATAGTTGTTTTAAAGAGGAAAGAAATACATCACAGAGGAACGCAAGGACATTGATGGAAATAGTAAAGTGGTCTTTTCTATTTGAATGCCGCTCAACTATGACATATTTAAACGGGATAGCTGATAACTGAACAAGGACCAGGTGGTTCGTTAGAAACAGAATGCTGCTGCGAGGGAAGGCAAGAAACTGAGGTGTAAGTGGGAAATGAGACAAATGAAAACACAGGGAACAAGGGAGCTAAACTAAAGCTGAAACAATCAACTCCAAAGATCATAACATTCTAATGACTCTCCACCAAGACTTTTAAAAAATCATTTTGCCGACTGACACAAAATTGCATAATTTTTTACCACAGGTATACCATTACATCTGATAAAAACAAATAACAGTACAAGGAAACTGTGGCCATCAATACCTGACCTTAACACAACTGGGCTATCTGACCAGAGCATAACCTTCCTTTTATTTAGAACGGGGTCCGGTCCTTGAGAGTTACTCTGCTGAATCTTTTAGATTTATCCCTTTCCAAGAACCATGAAACAAATGGTTATAATCCCTCATTAGCATTCTGTCTTACAATTCTGCAGAGACCTTTTAAAAGTCAATCATTTGACTCACGTGTTTTCAGGAAGGTATGCGTTTATAAGGTGAAAGATAGAATCTCTAAAGGATTGTTCCAAGGCTACCTTGCTCTAAATAAAGAGAAATTTCTTTAGTGGCATTGTCTAAGATCAGAACAAATGTCATTTGCGACAATGTGCCTTTGACAACACATGGAACATTCACACTCTAAGATCTTCCAGTTTGTCTGAATTAAATCTGAAACAGAGTGGGCCAGATTTGATCCATAAAAATGAATAATGCTCATTTACGTTTATGAGGGTATACCTGATATCAAATTTGTTTTAAAGAAATCTCACACATTTAAGTTTGACAAAAGGCAAAATCAGAAGAAATCTGCATTGTAGCCAAAACTAATTCTGGTCCTGTTGGGATCTGGTCCTGTGGAATGTGCATTGCAACCAGATGGAGCTGAATAGTTGAACTTCCATTGGGCTTCAAGAGCTAAAGTTGACAGCATGCATGAATCAGATGAGACTAGGGTCTGGAGTTTTAAGGAGAGGTTGCCACTTTGGGTGTGCTCTTGGAATGCCTGATCCACAACAACGGGTGAGTGGTTTATTTATCAAAAGGAAATCTGAATGTTTCCCAGCAGTACGCATTATTGTAACAAGATTTGATCTCTCCCTGGTTTTAATGTTTTAGCTGATAAGAGTAAAGTACACGCTATGCCTCTTGCAGAAGAGATTTGAAGCCACCATTTATCCTGACTTCAGAAATGGGTGTGATCACTGCTTCATGAATTATGTGCCAGCAGAGTACAATCTCTTGTCATTACACAAGGCTATTTTGTTCAATGATTTAAGATGCTTACAAGTCCTGTATATCAAGTATGGCGCTGTATGACAGCATGTTCTATCCCCTCCCTTCTGCATGGCCTTCCAAAGCTTTTTTATTCCCTCACATTCCTCATTCAATAGTAATTCTCCTTTTCTCTCTGACTCTTCCCCTCCCTATGTACTCATCTTTTCGCTTGTCACTTTCCTTTTATGTCAATTACTGTTTCCCTGCACTTTCTACTCTCTTCCCCTGCCACCACTGGCCCTCTCCTGCACCTTCTCATTTGTATCCTACCATCCTTTCTCAATTGCTTTGTATTTTTCTTTTTATTCTGCATGCACGGCTTCCTTGTTTTGAGCCATTTTATCTTCCAGTTGCACTTGCCACATTCCTTCTTTCTTGGTCTTTTGCTCTTTTTGTCATCTTCCACCCATTGCATACCTCTTTCAGTTCCACATGTGCATTTTTTCTTCTCTTTTTAAATTCAACCCAACAGTGAGTGAATGACCTGAATCTGTCTCTTTGTATTAGAGTCTCTTCCTTCTGCAGTTAAGGAACACCTTCGAAAACCAATAACGCAGGTTCCACCTTTTCTCATATGCACTCATTTGTGTGACTAAGCTAAGTGTGAGTAATTGAAACTTGAATGATAAGGTAGCAGGTCTTGGTATGATAAGGCTATCAGTGCTTCTTATTTGGCTGTAGCTCCCTTAAGTTCCTTTCTGGAAGCCAATTTAATGGAGGTGTTGTCTGTAAGTCTGATGTTGTGCTCTGTCATAGTATGATTATCAGCATGCCAAGAATGCAGCTTTAAATGGAATCTTGCTGGAATATACAGTATCTGTTAAGATCCAGATGTGTGCGGCTGGATGTTTTTGTGTGGTTTTTCTTCCTTCTGGAAGTGCTATATGGAGGTGCTGTTCTGGAGTTTCTGCAGCGCTGATAAAGCACCTGAATGCAATTCCTTCATCCTATCTCTGCTATGTAAAGCCGGGCATACAATGTGCAATATTTTCAATAATTGCACACAGCTACAGCTCAAAATGTACAACGAAACCACAGGTTTTAAAAGTTCACAGCTAAAGATGTATGTTCTCACACTGTGCGGCCCCAACACTCTGATGCAATCTTGTTGCGACCGCCTAAATTTCAAACATGTTTGATTTTCTCCCAACCAAACGATTTCTAATTGGGAGGTGGTCGTGAGGGGCTTATCGCCCCTCGTTACCCAATGTATACTACACAACGCACTATGCACAATGAGGCTAAAACTCTGCCCTATCGAAAAAATTCTCGCACGACTGGAGAATCGTCCAAAAAAGGACAAAAAATCATACAGTGTATGTCCAGCTTAAGGAGCTACTGGACAACCATAATTAGCTTGATGTCCCACTGTTTGCACTCAAGTCCTCTCTGCATTCCAGTCTCAAGACTTCCCTTAAACATAGCACCTACTGTAGGCCTTTTCACCCTGTAACAGCTCTACCCTGTCAACTTAGTTAATTTCTTGTGTGGATTAATGCATAAATATTTATTTTGTATATCAGCCTCTGTCTCCTTGAACCATCAGTAAGGCTACCAGCAAGTAGCAAGGCCACCAACTCTGAACTTGGCTCTCCACCTCTACTGTTGCTGCATGCATGGTCTGTGTGGGAATTGCTGTAGAGTCAACAACACATTCATTGTACTCTCATTATGAGTTCGTATGAAATCATACGAAAAGTTATGCACCGTAATTTTGTACGTTTTGGACGTTTTTTTCGTTGTATGCGCATGCGAATTTAAAAAACAATTAGCCCTAACCCTGACCCTACACCTAACCCTAAGATATAAAACAGCAAGCAACATAGTTAGAGACCTGAAGAAGTTATTATTGCACTGTTTTTCCCAGTTTTACGTCCGTCCGCGGATCTGCTTTTTTTTTCTGTCTGCCAGCGCATGCGCACTGATCGGGTTTTTTGAGGAAAAACGTCCAAAACGTATGAAATAGTGTGCATAACTTTTCGTACGATTTCATACGAACTGATAAGGAGAATATGTTGACACCTTTCAAGTCACCACGTGGCCATGCAAAGAGGAGCGTATCCTGCAAAGTCAAGGACTCAATTCAATCACTTGGGTTTACTTTGGAAGAAATCTTTTAACCAGTCGGACGATTTAACTCAATTGCAGAGTCTATTTAACATGCCTTGAGATGATGTATTACATATTACTCTGCCAGCTGTCACCTAAAAACTGTAGTCTCATTCTCAGAAAAAGTCAGCTGAGTTATCTGTGCCCCTCAGGTGCAATGATTCCAGATTTCCTCATCACTTTTTCTTTTAATTTAGAAACCTTTTACTCAAGTGTTGCTTGTGTTTCTGCAAGTGGACCAAAATAATGCTGCATATTATGTTGATATAAAATTTCCTAAAAATAACTTAAGATATATAATTTGGTACTACAGTACACTACAGTCCCACACATACAGTTCTGTGAAGATATATTTACACTGCTGCAGAAATAGTCTTGGGTCTCATTCATGAAACATGCACAGGGACAAAATGTAGCTGGAAACTTGCTATGCCACCTTCCATGCAAATATTCCGATCTATACCAAAACAAACTTGATGTGAAAATTTGCGGCCCTTGAGTCCAACTTAGACTCATGTGTACAGGGTACTCACATTTTGAAAGGAAAGGAAAGTTGGTGACACAGATTATTGAATGGGTATTGGAGTCCGATTTCATCACAATTTATCTCAAATATTCAACTCCTCTCTCATTGATCTTGTATATACTGTATGGTTAGAACTCTGAACCTGCCTGAGCGCCCTGTGGATCCCTGGAACCCTGGATCTGTCTGTTCCTGTTTCGATTGGAACCACTGGTCGGGCTACGTACTCCTTGATCTCAGAATGGTCTTGTTCTTAACTGTTTCCCTGACCTGGATCGGTCTCCTGCCTGCTCACTGGGGTTGCTGCATTGGAGATGCTCTGGAAGGCTCAGCGCCGCATCTCGTTGGCAGTGCATCTGCTGATCCTGTGATAAATATGTATATATATATGTATGTAGGCTATATATATGTACATATAATAATAGCATATTTATATAGTTAAAAGTTTTAAGTCAGTAGTGCCCAGGTTAAATTTTTGAGAGTTACTATCTGGCATATTTATGATGGATCCCTTAACCACTACACCTGAATCAAATGAGTGGCTCGTTAGGAGGCCTCTGCTGAGCTGAATGACATGCTCAGGGAATTCAGCTGTTATATTCAGGTGAGGTGGAGAAGAGAACCATCTGGTAGCAGTAATGCCCCATTAAGTTGGTAGCCAACTGCCATAAAACTTGAAGCAGAAGAACAAGAAGAAGTACCACCTAAAAGTCGCAAGATGGCATCTCCTCCGGATTGGACTTGGACACCTTTGTTCTAGATTATCTTTATTAACATAATCTGCATTAGAGGCTATTTGAGATCAAATGTGGCTCAGACAGTTAAGGCGGCACTGTTTGTACGTTGAATTCTTCAGAACATAAAAAGAGATGACAATTAGTGGGTGTGCCATAATGTTCACTAGTTCCAGGTGATTATTTTCTGTTCTTGTCTATCCGTTGTTTTATTTATTAGTGTGACATTTTGCAGGGTTGGAGTGTATATTTTGATTTTACATAACTTTAGATAAGTTCACGTTTGACTAAAAATGAAAATTCTTGATGTGATGAGGCACTTCTCTCATACAAGTGCCTTGAATTGTTTCTTACTATATGTTCCTGTCGGTCTGGGAGTAGCTGTGACCTCTGGCTCTTCAGCAGAAAGCATGGAGAATCAGAAGGAAGAACGAACGGAGGGATGGATATGGGGTTTGATGAATAGAAGGGCACTGAGAAAAGTGTCGTGGCAAAAGAGAAGAGGAATGAGGTCATTATCTCTGTCCTCACCTGTGGCCTCAAGTCCACACACACAAAGGCGATCACAATCCCCTTTTCATCAACAACAGCAGTAGCTCTGCCCCTCCCTGCTTCTTCTCCACAAACCACTTTTCTTTGTCAAAGTCTGCTCTGGCTGAACTCTTCCTCATTTTCTGACTGCTTCTATGAGGATTTCTCAAAACTTCCCCCTTCCTGAGTCATCTTTGTCTCTCAGCTCCAAACAGTGATTTATTTGCACCCCTTATTGCTATTACAGCTTCCTACCCCATTACAGGCCAACTTTTCCTCCCTCCTTTCCTGCTTTAGAGCACAGTGGCCTGTAATCACACCCAGCGAACCATGATCACCCCCCTCCTCCTCTACCTCTTCTTCCTCCTCTATGTCTTCCTTTTTTTTTTTGCAAGGCGGGTCATGCCTCTCTTGAGGCAGTGAAGCAGAGAAATTGCCTGTTATCGAGGGTCGATTTTTCATGCGCTTGTAAATTGCTTTGTATTGACACTCTGTCAGAGTGGGGTCGTCACACTGGCTCGGGCCACATGCCACCCTGAGGTCGTGATGCTGATCTTGGGGTGCTTCCACTGGGGTTTGAGGGTCTTTAGGAGGGGTGCAATGCTTGTCCTGCATGTTGAGAGAGTTTTTTTTAATTGAAGATATAAAGAGATTTTAGTGTTTAATTGGGGAAATCTTGTCATTTTACTTATCTTTTGTCTCACTTTGAAGACTTTTGCTAAATTGAATGTTAAATTCATCAAAGTATTCTGAAAATAGAATGTCTTACATTTTCTTTCCCGGCTGGCATTAGTTTAATCTTGGATTATTTGATGATTTAACACTTTTATGTGTGTTTTAATTTTGTTTTCTCTCAAAACCAAATCTGAGAAAGAATACATCTTTCAGAGCCTGCGTCTAATTTAGCAGCATTCGTTAGTCATAGAAATGTTTGAGCTTAGATTATCGGCATAAAGCAGCATTTAAAAAAATCAGACAATCATTAAAAGATGATTTATCTCAGCATGTAAATTCAGAATGTTGTATAGACACTTGTTGTTATTCATGTCATGTAGAATGACATATTTCAAAAGTTGATTTCTGTTTGTTTTTAATGATTGAGTCTTACACCAGCTTAGCTATGACTTTGAAAAATATTTTTTTAGTAATAAAATAAAATGTATTTAATACAAATATATAGGCCTATAGTGAACTCTCTCCAAGTAGCATACTGTATCTCTTAATACTTGATTGAGGCTTATGCATGAATGACTACTTCATATAATTGTGATTAATCTGACATTGTCAAAACAAATATGAGACATCAGAAGTTTGTGAGAGGTTTGCTTGCTTTGCTTGCAAATTGATGCTATTGTCATTAAAATGGATATATCTTTAGCTGTGTGGACAGCTACGAGGATACATTAATATGTGTAAAGAACTAAGTTCAGCACTTCCACTCATTGGAAATCTTGCCCAAACTCTTAAATGGGTTTTTCATCACAATCTTCAGGTCTTGGTTATCCCTGTTGGCTGCAATCTGTTTTTCCTTGAATAATTTTTCCTTTTGCTCACCCTTCCATTAATACTGTAAGCACAAACAGGCAGCTTCTTCGGCAATGACCTTTAGTGGCTAAACTTTCTTGTGCAGAGTGTTGGTGGCTTTACTAGCAACAATAAAAGTATTGGAACCCAAATGATCATTTAGGTCTCATCTTAGCATTCCCATATTTTATTTTTACTTTTCTTATATAGCTTTTGTTATATAGATAGAATGGCGACCTGACCAGGGTGTACCCCGCCTCTCGCTCATAGACAGCTGGAGATCAGCACCAGCACCCCTTGCAATCGCAGCAGGGATAAAGCGTGACAGAAAATGGATGGATGGTCTTATGTAATACTTGCATTTTCTAAGAGACGGAATCTTGGGTTTTAATTAGCTGTAAACTTTAATTGCATACATTCAAGGTAAGGCAAGGCAAGTCTTTTGCACAGCACAATTCAGTACAGAGACAATTCAGAGTATTTTTCAATATTTAAAACAATAAGATAGAAGGAATATGAAGGTAAAAAATAAAAACATGTGGTTTCTAGCTGTAGTAGCTTATTTTGTAGGTCTCTCTGGATCACTCCCCCTTTGGTCTGAAAATTATTACCTCAGCTTTGTTTTTATTCAATAGAAAAAATTATGATTAATCCACATATTGATCTGTTCTAAGCAGTCGGCCGACCCTCGGATGGAATCATAGTCATGCTTCTGAATTGACATGCAAAGCTGTGTGTTGTCTGCATAGTTAGGGTAACTGATCTTGTTGTTTGCTATAATTTGAGCTAAGGACAGCATTAAGATAATGAATAGGAAGGGCCCCAGAATGGAGCTGTGAGGAACCCCACATGTGATTTTTCTGATCTCTGATTTAAAATTCCCTATGGAGACATAGAAATCCCTGTTCCTCTAGTAGGATTTAAACCAGTCAAGGGCCGTACCAGCAAGGCTGACCCATTTTTTAGACTCTGTTCAAATAATATGACTAACACTGTCAAACACTGAGGTCCAATAATAGCAGCAGAGTGGTTCTTTCACAGTGTGAATTTCAACGTATGTCATTGAACACCATAATCAGAACAGTCTCTGTACTGTGGTTGAAACCTGATTAGAAACTGTCAAAGCTGCTGGTCATCGTTAAGAAGGCATTTAACTATTAAAACACAACTTTTTCAAAAAAATCTCATGTGGGAAATTTTTTGAGATGGGCATGTAGTTCTGCAAATTAATTTGCCCGTGCTTCTCTTTTTCAGTAGTAGTTTGATAATTGTTGTTTTTAAGGCCTGGGGGAAAGTGTCCAACATAAGGGACGGGTTTCATAGAAATAAACATGTCTTACACATTTTGATTACATTCTGTGCACCAAGAATCTCCATGTTACATAGGCTATGTTGAATTAAATGTTTGGAATTTATTTCAAAAGCACAATTTTATCTCAAGCTTCATACCATTGTTGTTTTCATCAATGATGAAGATGACAAAGTAATTTTGTTGATGCTCCTTTTTTAATGACAATAACATGAACTGACGAGCTAAACATGAATCTTTTGTGACGAAAACATGATGACTCATGGGTATGGGTTCTAGTTGACAGGACGAGAAAAAAAAAAAAAAACAGCTGCTCTGTCAGATATTTAAACTGCATCATTGGGCTGTAATCTACTAAGCAGTATCAGCCATCCTGCTGCATCCTGTTTGGCCACGCCCACCATCTGGCATGCAGCGGTGCATATTCTGCATGACCTCAGGTGGAACATGGCAGCAGCAGGAGGTGTAAAAGTGAGCTGGAATGGCCCGGTACTCGGTGCTCAACTTGATCCATCAGTGTGCGCTTTACTCTCCACACTGATGGTTCGTTCTCAGCAGTATGGCTCTTCCTGCCCTCTTTTCTTAATAAACTATATGTGGCTGATCATCCTCTACCAAACGTGAAAAATCATGTTGTATAACTATCAAGATTTTATTTCTTCCAGCTCACAAGAGATGATGCTAAACCTTCTTTAATTTCTACCAAAAGGAATCCCTAAAATATATCCAAAGCAAATATTTAATTGCATGCTGTTTATTTTTGGATAAAGACCCTGATGAAAAGGTACATAGATCTTTGAAAGTTTTTCTCATATTTATTGCTTCTATCTATTTGAATATTTCAACATTTTAGTTCACATATTCTTGAAATTTAGTTCCAGATTTCCATGGCATTATGAACCAATGTGTAGGTACTCTGTTTTATTTTGTATATCAGACCCCTAATAATTGAAATCTACTTTCACCCCTGAACAGTGGTAACCAAGGGGCAAATTCTTAGAAATAAAGCCAAAATTGCTAAAGTAGAAAGAAGAATTTTTTGTTCTTTGCCTTTTTGGAGTAATGAAGACTTTATTGATCTGTGTGTTATGCATAATTCATAATAGATCAGGAAGTTTTTGGTTTTGGATGGAAACCATTCCTTTATTGTAAATTTTGTCAGCTATACTGTCTGCTATATTAACAAATATGAAGTGTTGAGCTAGATCTATTTTCAATTTTGTGAGAAACTTTTTTATAAAGTAGAGCATTCATTCATAAAAAAATAAGTTTATTTTAATTCTAGAAATCATTTTTCTTCCCAACAGATGAACTGTATTGTAGTATCTGCTTTAGCAAGAGCTGTCAGTCTGGTAAAGAATCTGGTTTTTATTCTAAATTGTAAACGTAAATAAGCATAAAACGGACTAAAAATAGACTAAAACCTTTTTGAGTTTTAGTCGACTAAAACTAACTAAAACTATCAGACATAGTATTGACTAAAGTGTGACTAAAACTAATAGTAGTTTTCATTGTAAAGACGAAAACTAAGACTAAATCTAAGATAGCAGTCAAAAACAACACAGCTTCATACATTTTTTCTTGTTGCATCATTCTATCCTTCTTTTTTTTCCGGAATGGGGTTTTTTTTTTTGCACAAAGCTACTCAGTTTTGTCCTAATCTCCACCTCCCTGTTTTTTTTCTCATTGTCTTTGACTCCTTTTTTTCCCTTATACTGTATAATATTTTTCATATCAAAGGCTCAAACAGCGTAGTAAGATATAACACAGTGCTTTGTGTTGACTGCTTCAAAAGTGTTGTTAAATGTGCTCCCTGATAAGCTAACTGTAAATTATGTTTTCACTCTACATTACCTGAGGGGAGCTCTGCTGTTTTCTGTGCAAGGTGGTTTCTTTCTGTGATGAGGCTGGATATGGAATCAAAACACAAGCTATGAATAAAACTTCTTATCAGAAACATTGCTGCTCCGTGTCAGAATCTGAGCAAAGCTACTGGAAATGTCTTTTGAATATTTCAACCAACATTTTTCTTTCAATTATAAACTACTTGCTGTGAGTTTGAAGAAGTTGTGCTGAAACGGGTTAAAAAGAAACTCACAGCAGGTCTCTGGTTGGATTTATAGCAGGTATAAACAGCACTGACCCAGAAAAGATGGCAGAAAAAGCTTGATTGATTGTTTTTATGTGATGTCAATATCTACATAACAATGCTAATTCTTCATGCACACCAATAGACATGTTACAGCCATCAGGGGAGGCATTTTTATCGTGAAATATTATATACATCATCAAAAATATTGTGAATGCAAATACTGCTGAAACTGAACCCTGGTTAGTATGGAAGAAGAAATCTAAAAAGTATTGCAATTTTGCTGAAAAAAGGAAAATGTACACCCTTCTTTTTTTAAAATTTGGTATGTATAACAAAGTATTTAGTTCACCATCTTGTATTGCCCGATAATTCCCGATGATTTTGCTTCAAAAATCTAAATTCCATATTAATTTCTATAGAAACACAAAATATTCAGCTTCACCTGTGATTTCATTGAAACAATAGATGCTTGATTACAACTCACAAGCAGCTCAACACTCTAAAAGCAGAAGCATATTTGGATATGTTGTTGATTTAATAGAATAAATCTGTATTTGTAACAGTTATGTTGTAGCTCATTGCTCTGCTGAAAGGTGAGGGTATCTGACTTGACGGGAGGAAAATATGAAACAAAACCTTTCGGCTTTATATGAATAAAATCGACATAAGCAATATATGCTTTTCCGTAAACTTTATAATTATACACAGCCGTTTAAAAGCTACAGTATCAACATGTTAAATTTGCTTTCATTAAAGAGGTGTCCTAAAAATTTCAAATAACCTTTGGATTAGACTTACGTAGTAGAAATAGAGGCATTCATTTGAAAATACGGATTTAGTTCTTAAAGCGAACAAAAAAAGTAATGTTACCGTTGGTCAATTTTATGACAGTGTAATCAGAACGGGAGATACTGGTACCAGTCTCACTAAGAGCTGTAGGTGTGTTGTATAACAGTTCAGAAGATTAGCTCGATTGGGGAATGATCTTTTTTTTTTTTTTTGGTTATTGGGCTCATTTCAGCACCAGCAATTGTTTAATATGTGTGCACACACTGGAGGAGCACAGAACTAAGCAAACCAAAACCAGCATTCCATAGTATTTTATGACAGCACATAGTATTTCACAGCGCATCGACACTTACATTAGAGGCCTGTACTGAGGATGACTGTCAGAAGGACAGACTGTGTGTAATCCCGTACAGCTGGCACCAGGATGGGAGAATTTGGCTGTCCTGCTGGCCAGCCCCACAGTTTGAGACGGGGATTTAAAATCAACACTTACAAGCAAGCCAACATCTCAAAAGAAATAAATGCAGTTTTTCACTATTCTGGCAAGAGTTTCACAAATTCCAAAGGTTTGCTAATATTGTATAGCAACCTTCTCCTCTGGAAGATTAACATGTTTGGCATTAGACAGCATTATACAACATTATTTTCAATTAGACAACTGATATGACCTCAGAATTAGATATACCACTTTTAATAGTATAATCTTTTTTAAATCTTAGGTAAATAAGCTGAATTTTTTTACAGTCACACAAGAGATGACATCTTTTTTTTCCCTCATTTGATAAAATATAGAAATAATGTGTTTATTCTGAGGGAAAAAGCTGGGACACCCACCTTTTCATAGCTTGTGCACAAACGTGTTGTATACCAGATACAGTATGCCATTGGCCTGTAGAATAATATAAATCCTACATAGTTGTGATATATCACATTTGAACACTAGGAATGCAATGTTTATTATGTTTTTTATAATTCATAGTTGACCCCTCCCACTTCTTTCCCTTGCTCTTCATGTTGTGGACAACAACTGTCTAGAATTTCAGATCTTTAGTCTTAAGCATTGTAAAACCCTATTTTTACATGTAAAGGGTCCAGTCGGCACAATTGTGCCAAATCTGGACCAAATGTTGCAGACTGGATTATTTGAATTTTATGACTATTTTGACCATAAAAAATACATATGTTGTTGTTGTACACCAATTTTCATTCAAGTTGAGTCTAAGTCTATTATTATTATTATTATTATTGTTTGTGTAGTGTATGGTTGCTTTACATTTGAGTTGATGGTCATTTTCCTTAGGATTCCCTGATTCTAAAGAGGTAGAATATGCTGGATTTCACTTTGATATGACCATGATATTTGATGAGGAAAAAAATGTGTTGTCAAACCATGTGGATATCAGGCAGTGGGTGTTAAGTTAACAAACCCCCTTTGGTTGAAATAACTTGAGTAAGATTATTCTGGAAACAGCTTCCAAAATCTCCTATCGGTTTGAGGGAAGTTTATGTAATTTCTATAGAGCTTGTTTCTGGTCATCCCATCAATTTTATGAAGATCAAGATCTAGGCTTTGACTCTTCCCAGCATCTGCAGTACCAGTCCCTAAATCTCAGCCATTCCTTTTTTTTTATCTTACAAAGAATGTTTCAGTTTCAGCTCAAATTAATGTAAACATAAATAAATAAAAAAATCTTATTCTCAATCTTACATATCTTATCATATTTTCTTCAAACCTAATTTGAGATTTGAATAAACATGGTGGATTCTAAGTTTGTGAGCTACATGGTTCTCGTGCAACACAGCTGCCCTAAACTATGACACTCCCCTCCTCCATGCTTTACAGTTGGAATGAAGTTATTACCTTGGATGCTGTGATAAGTTTTAGTCAAACATTGCCCTTATATGGGCATCCAAGATTCATCTGTTAAAGTTTGAATATTCTAGAGATGTTGGTCTTGTTTGTTGTTTGTTTTGGCTAAGGATTTTCTGGTCTATGTTTTTTCATAGGGAATAATCTACATGAAAACTGCTCCGTTGTATAAAAGAAACAAACAAAACAAAAATTTATAACTTTCCTGTAATGTTCCTCTAATGATAAGATTTAAGAGCTCCTTATCACCTTTCTTTGACCATCACATCACAGACATTCATAAAA
>NW_015150937.1:121110-130394 GCF_000732505.1 Cyprinodon variegatus | reverse complement strand
AGCTCTGTGTATGTGAAAAAGAATCTCCCCTTGGGGACAAAAAAAAAAAAAAAAAAAAAAAAAAAAGTCTAAGTCTATCTGCTTTACGTTGGAATTTGCTTTGACAGCCTGATGTGTTACTTTCCTCCTCTTGATTTTCTCCTTATGCAAACCTTCTTTGAATACCTGAATACCAATAATCAGCTAAAAGATCATGACTACCGATATTCTAAATGTGTGCACCAAATGTGATATGCCTGTTGGTAAATTTAGGTGGAAATATGTGTGGTGATTTTCACTTTTGTTTCTCAGCAACAGATAAGTGTGGAGTGCACATCTATTTAGGGTTTCTATAATGACCCCCCCTAAATAAAAAAGGGGAAACTTTGATTTTAGGAGTCATCAAATAGATAAAGTTCTGTTGAACTTTATTTCATGTCAATATAAATTGATATGATCTCTGTGTTGTTGTTGGAGAGTATTAGTGAACCCACAGCATTGGGAAGGACAAGGAACAGAGCAGACATGTCAGTGAGGATAGATTTTAGTCTTGCTTCCACTGACATTGCTGGAAAAATTGTAAAATAAAAAAAAACTTTGAAAAAATAGTGATGACATTGTTATAACTGTTAAAGTTGTTATTTAGAGCAAGCAAGGTTTACTGTTTGGAAACATTTGCAGATCTTGGCGTAAAATCTGTTTAAAATGAATGCAGGAGAAGTGTGATGCTAAGAAAGTGACTTACCTGTCTTTTCTGTGTTTTGTCCAGGGTTTTTGGACAAATGCTTCTCTGTGGGTCTAGACACCATTTGCAGGTTCTGGGGGAGACCATGGAAAATATGGGGGGCTCTGTGCACATAGTTTGAAGCAATTATTTTGTGTTTGGATGTAAGTTTAAAACAAAAAAAGTTCATAAGAAAAGTAAAATGTAAATGTGTGTATATATTTCATTCAAAATGGAAGTGAGGGATTTATCAATTTAATTTAAATTGTTTAATCAATCAGCTGTGCCTATTTAAGGTAGAGATCGTGTGTTTGAGAGGTGTGATGCTATGAAGCCGAATAAACCCGCTGATACTTCCACTTGACCGTGCCTGATAGTTCATTTTGTCTTGGAAGTCCAGCCAAAAGGTTGCCTGGTAACATGCCTTAAAGAAATGAGCGAAAATATAAAGTTTGTAGCCTACATGAAAAATAATCAACACTCTAGTTCAGCCTAAATACCATCATAACTGTGAAACATAGTAGTGGCAAGATCAACCTGTCTGGAAGATGGATGGAAAATAAACACTGCACTGACTATCCTGGAGGAAAAGAAGGTAGACAGCCAGCAATTTCCTGTTTATGCTCATTTTGAAGTAGCACATTGGAAAAAGTTGATGGAAACAGCTAGAGTCAATTAAGAAAATTTTGCAAAAAAAAAAAAGGAGTTTGCTTGAGCTTGACCTTTTTTTAAAAGGGCTAAATACTCTAAAAAGGAGATGGAAAAACACCCATAAAATAAGTTCTGACATAGCGAACATTTACCTCACATGATTTATCATCAAGCCTTAAAATGGTGCTTCTATCTAAATGTCTCCAGATGGCATATAACATCGGTATTGCCAGCCGATATTATAAAGTAAGCACAACGTTTCCGATTGCAACACATTTATTAAAACTGGTCCATTACTGATCTGTGGTTTGTTATGTTTACTAGGCGCTAATTACAGCTAACCATGACATAAATGTAAGACATTACTGTAAGCTTTGCTTTACCTGGTTAATTCACTCCCATATTAGAACAATTTTGATTACTTTTAAGTTAACTTTTTATTTACTTTTTTCAGACATTTTAAAAGTATGCTCAAAACTGGGATGACTGCCTGCAACTGACTTAAGACTATGGGGTGGGGTACTGTACCTTCCAAGTCAAAGGACAAAGCTTATTACAATTAGGAATCCGTGGCAAAACTTAAAAACTTATATCCACAGATGCCTTCTGTCTTATAGGATTGTTGTATTTTTAAAGAAATTTGAAATATATGTTTTTTCCTTTACCTCACTATTATGCAATAACTCATCCCAAGAAAATACTTGGAAGCTTATGGTTGCACAATTCAAAATGGAAAAAAAAAATCTTTTGGTATATTAGCAAAATTGACTTGACCTACTATAGTACTACTGCAGCTAAAATAAGGACATAGTTTCAGAAACTTTGTGTAAAATGAACCAAAGACATGTACGCCTGTGAGTGGGTGGCAGCAGACATATATTCATGTTTCTCTGCAGCCACTGGCTTCAGTGTGGTCTCTCTTGGAATCTCGTTGGCAGGGTGTGCGGATGTCTGTGTTTAACACCCACTCTCTTGGTGGGGTGGTGCAATCTCAAATGCACTAGCACAGATCTCGAGCCAAGCTTTTCTTTCCTTTTTTAATTCAGAGAGCAATGAGGAGATGGTTAAAATAAAGACAGGGATGCATGTAGACAGAAGGTGTTGAGGAGAGATAGATGTTTGTGAAAGGAATGAAGGATGACCAACGATGAAAAGAGCAGAGAACATAGGAAGAAGGCATGTGAAGAATCCAACAGAGCTGAAAAGAAAAAAAAAAAGAGTAAATCCAGATGCTGTGTGAAAAAGGATGGAGATGAAAAGGAAGAGAGTGATAAATGGGTAAAAAGAAATGTAGAGGGCCTCAGACATTTTCTTTCTTCCTTCTGTTCTCTCCGATGAAGAGCCAAGCAGGCCCCTCTGGCAGATGCCTCTTCCTCCTCCACCCTGTCCACCCCACCTGCCTTCCCTCCTTTTATCCTCCCGCTGTCCTCCTCCTCTGTCCTGCAAGTCACACAGCTGCATAAACACTCCCTGTGCCTTACAGCTCCTCTGCTATGTCCCAGAAGAGTCCTTCAATCTGTATTGAACTTGTCTCAAAGCACATTAAAACTGCACTGGATAAGATACTCCATGTGAAAACCTACAATTTATCAATCTGACTAACTGGAGCTACTGCTGAGCTGAGAATCCCAATTCCAACTGTCAGTGCAAATTCACACTGTTTGCCCTTGGAACGTTTAAAAGAAACTTCAGCATTTTGGCTATCTGCAAGGTAGACTGCAGATTTTCCTTTAGCAAGCATTTGCGTCTTTCTCAGCCATTAGTTAATTAGCTCAAAAATTGTTTTTGTCAGAGCTGGAAATGTAAGTTCTATGCTTATGAGGATATTAGTTCAATAATTTAACAGTGAATACATGACCATTCAGTGCATAATACATGGGGACTGATATTTTTGAAAGGGAATTTTGAGCTCAATAGAAACTCAAAGAAACTGGCTGCAGAATTCTGTATGACTTGAAATGTCAAGGACAAGATTGCTTTACCCATGGAACCAAAGCATAGCATGAAACTAATGGATAAGAAGAGCAAGAAGAATTTCTTTATGGTCGATAGATGGCACATGTCTGATGTTGAGGATGTTTCATAATTTGTAAGAGACCATTATTACCTGTACATATAGGTCGAGTTCAGAATCAGAAGTTATTACCAGGTTTTCGGCGCTAGAACATTGCTCCCCGGGCGCCGGACAATGGCAGCCCGCTGCTCCCCAAGGGGATAAGTTAAATGCAGAGGTAAATTTCTCCAATGTAAGATCAATAAAGTTCAATTATTTGAATTATTAATGTACAGAAAGAGAGAAAAATGCTTGCCTGATGTATTTGTATTTCTGACAGCGCTACATTCAGTGTTTTTTGTCCTCTAGAATATTAGAAGATAACTACCCTCCATCCAATTTAGAGATGGATGATAATTATGAGTTCAAGGTCAGAAGCCTTATGTAGTCAACATTTAAATATTTTAAAAGGAACAGACATTGAATTACTCAAGTCTGTATACAGAAAACCCCTACTCTTCCTCTTAGTTCCAATGCAGCAAATTATCAGAATAACAAAGCAACATATATAACCTTCTGCATTTTAGTTTGAGCACACTGTCTGTTGGGAGCCGACTTTACAAATAGCTAAGCATGCTGCCATGGGGATTACTGCTCAGCCCACATTAACCGACTAAAAATGAGAGAATTTATGTCTGGAAGTTTAACAATAACATATTACATAATTGTGCAGTAATGAAGCTATTCGAAGTTTTGTAAAATCCTGGCTGTTATCTCTCGCTGACTGGGGACTTCAGAATTGCAAGCTCAGCTGGAGGGGTTTTAAAATGTACAAAAGTCACATTTGTTTCTGTAATTCCCTTAATACACAGGTTGCTGTGCTGAGATAAGGAACATTAAGCTACTTTGGGATTAAGACGATATGAAAAGTTCAGATTCAATTAAATAGAAGCTTACCAACAAAAATCTATCAATGACTCTGGTGATGTATCTGATGGTGAGAAACGTTTTAGGTTCAGTAGTTATTATATAGACATACCATATTAGACATTTGGGTATAAGAAAAGTACTTCTTAAGGTTAAAATCAGACACGTGTAAAACAATCAGCAGACATGATATTGTGCTGGTGGCAGACTGAAAATGGAGGGGAAAATGCCAATTATCACCTGCAGTAGACTTTTCTTTCCTCAGTGGGAGTTTATGAATGTTTGTGTGTGCGGGACTGAAACTAAGGAGGCTGTTGAAAGCAGTAAGTGCTCTTATTACTCTGCATCCAACATCAAATGTTCTCATAGCCCCATTACTAAGTGTTACATAATAGAAGAGTGGATATTTAACAATCCTGACGGTTCATATGAATATAATGATGGCAAGAAAGTTTACTGGAGAGTCTAGATACATATAACCGATGGGACAAGGAAAATGTAATGAGATTTAATTCCAGAGATATGATCAATCAACCTGAAATAAGTCTACCAATCGTTAGAATTAAAACATATGTTTTGATTGAATGCTTTCTCGTTATTGAGAAAGTAAGTTTTATAAATCAAAAAAATTGGCTGATAGACAAAATGATAAGAATTGCACGTCTGCATGGACTCATTTGTCTCTGAGTTGTGAAAAAAAACCTTATAAATTAAATATTTTTCAGATCAAAGTAGGTATTAAATACAACAACAACTACAAAACAAACAAAAAAACAATTTTTAGGCTTCTTTTGCAAAGGTTAAAATGAGTAATTTTAAACTTAAATTAACATAAACTACTTTATATATGTGTTAGCTGTTATATCTTTGTATTTGTGGTTTTTACAGGAAAATGTTTTCTGTTGACTGCTAAGGAAATGATTTTATTTTTAATCTCTTTCAGTAAGAAAAGGGCATTAGGTTTGTTACTTTATTGATTAGACCAATACATGCAGATTGCAGGGGCTTTCCAACTGAGTTTTGTCTTTATGTAGTAAAGACTATGTTTGAGTAAAAGCAGTAGGCTACAGTAGTTGTAAAAAAAATAAAAATAAAAAAAAAAATAAAAAAAGAAGGAGTGATGGAATTTATTTTCTTTGGAAGCATAAATAGCCTGATTAATATAGTCTATTAACCCAAAGCAATATGCATATGGTTGTTACACGTCAGGCAGTCATTGACCTTGAGGCACCTTACAGTAGAACTGCAGTCAGTCCCTGGACTGGCATGGCTATCACTGCCCCAACATAGTTAGGGACTAATTTCCCACTGGGATCAGCTTCATGGTCATGGTAGGACACTTCTTTGATTTTATTTATTTTGCTCAGGCTACTTGTAAGCCCACTTATAAATATTGAAAGGGCAACATTATTGTCATTTCTGTTAATATATAAGAGAAATGTACACATTTAGTGATAAAATGTTACAGGGGATGGTATGGTGGGATGGTCTTTTAAGAAGGGGGATGATTTTTAAGATTTTTTTCAAGAGGGGGGATGCCATCCCCCCTCATCCCTTCTCAGTACTATGTAAAAGTAAATCAGTGTACATTATTCTATCAGTCTTAATTACTGTATGTAAGTAAAGTTATAATCAAGTTATCAATCTTAAGGGAGCTTACTTGTGGATTCCAAAACACTAATAAAAAAAAAGATTCCATCATTAACATGCCTTACCTGTGATTCTTGACTTGCATTTTAGCTGAAATCATAAGAAAAAAAGACTAAGAGCTGAGAAAAAAATTATAGTTTAAATGGATAATCAAGCTACCCCTTTTTTTTCTTTTTTTTTTTTTTTTTTACTAAAGACTTAATACTGATCACTCTTGTTTTTTATCTCGTAATCTCAGTGCTGATTAGACATTCAGGAAGGGTCTGTGGCTATTATGGACTGCATTTATCTCTCAGAGAAAGAATTGGTGATTACCAAAGTGGTTCAGTTGAGTATACTGAAAACTAAGTGTATCCTTTAATGAATTGGGTTGTATATTGAGGTTCAAAACATGGCAGCAACTCATTCAGTCATTCAGAAACTCATTTCAATTCAGTTTATTCATATAGCGCCAATTCACAACAAATGTTATCTCAAGGAACTTTACAGAGACAATTCCACCAGATCATACAGTCAGACTGGCTCAAAGTTTTCTGTCTAAGGAAAACCAGCTGATTGCATCGACTTCTTGACTCAAAGGCAATCTCTCACACCAAGCATGCTTGTAGTGACAGTGGAGAGGAAAACTCGCTTTTAACAGGAAGAAACCTCGAGCAGAACCAGGCTCAGTGTGAGCGGCCATCTGGCAAGGCCGACTGGGGTTCACAGAGACAGAAGCAGAGATACAAAAGAACTTGTCAACTGGCTGCACAGGCGACCCCGTCCAGGAAACACAACAGGCAGGCAGATGAGCTCCAAGCCAGCGCCCATGTCAGACGATGAAGAGAGCACATACAGTTAGTCACAGCATGAGAAAAAAGACTACAATGAAAAACGGGCCAGGCTCCAACATCTAAAAACCAAGGTGTTAATGGTAGCAGCACAACTGATATTTCTCTCCAGGATGGTGTGACAGCCAAACAGGAAAAGACCAGAAGCTACTATGATGAGAAAAAACAGAGAGAGCATAGCATTAGAGATCAAACTGAATCAGAGATCAAATCAGAATGATGAAAAAGGGGTCCCTATGTCCTCCAGCAGTCTAGGCCTATAGCAGCATAACTATGGAGATAGCTCAAGATAACCCAAGCCACTTTAAGTATAAGCTTTAGTTGGAGTGGCTCATGTTATAATTGGAGCTAATTTATACAGCTGCAATTATATGAATTGGCTCTGTGTAAATGAAATGAATTGAATTCTACTTTTAGAAATTCTAGGAACCACTAGTAAACCTGCAGATATTTAAGGAACGATCAGAGATTGGCCATTTAAGGCTTTATATCCTTATTCCTATTCCCAGTGATGATGGCGCCCAGCACTGATATCCCAGCAGTCATCTCTGTCTGGTTGAGATTAAATTGCTGTTAGACCTTAAGTCCAGTTTTTTAGTCAGGTACCATAATGAGTTGCTTAAAGTGTTATTTAAAACACTTTTAAATCCAGTGGTCAGCTTCACGTAAATAACTGTGATGAAAGCCCAGTTGCCCAGTGGCAACAGCTTTCATTACAAGAGAAAAATATGAATCCATTTTTGAGTCCATGCATCTATCTGCAGGTATGCTCCTTACCCTACTCCCTAAAGACGAAAAAAATACCTACTTTCTATAAAAAGCACATATTTCTTCTATAATCTTTTTGCTGCTGTAACACCAGAATTTCCCCATTGTGGGACAATAAAGGGATTTTTCTGTTTATAACTTCACTAAAAATGATCCCTGGTTTTCTTACCAGTTGTAACGTAATTATGAGTGTTACAACCTCCCAACTTCAAAATAATACCATTGGGTCCAACCTCATGGTGGATTTGAAATCTCTAAGAGACTCTCTGCATCTCGGGCTCCCCAGCAAAGAAGCAGTCTATGATTCTGTTCTGTGTGCCTTTCTCTTTTTGTTTGAGGGGACACAGTACTTTTTTATCTTTGCTGTGGTTCTCGCCATGGATGTCACACAGTTTTGGTCTTTTAGGCCCCAATGAGGAAGGCATTAATAAGACCTGCTAAAATAGGAGTTGTTTAAGGTCGAGTCTCACATTAAAAAACAGAACAGTTATATTCTTATGCATTTTAACCAAATATTTAGTCCTGACAAAAAGCTATTTTTAGAAGCAGTTGAAACATTTGAACAACTAAAGTCTGCTTCGGCAGCCCCATATTGCCTAGCCTGGTGATTAAACCTCTTTGACACATAAGGACTACTGGCATCAAAGGCGCTCCTGACTTGTGCTAGTTGTGAACAATATTTTCATACCAACTCTTTAGGGACAGTATTTCCTATTCCTTACCAAAAAACAAACACAGCATATTTACCATCATGTATGAATTGAAGTTTAAAATGTTCTGCATGAAAGCCCCTGAAATAGGCAAGGTTTTGTAACCTAAAACTAAGAAGATAACGATTGTTCTAGCTAAAACTAAATGTAAATGGTGACATTTTATACATAAACAGATTAAATGTCACATCTTCAGAGGTCTTTTCTAGAATAAGGCAATCTTCGTTTAAAGCATCTGCAGTCCATTATTCTGACAGAATTAAGAAAAGCATAGTTGTGGCCTTAGTTGTTTTAGTCAGCTTTATAGCAGCCACCAAAATGTTTTGTAAGGATAAGAATATCACTTTATTTGAATCTACTAATGTGATAGAACTAGCTCACACAACTGTTGTCAACAAAATTGCTCTTTGACTTCAAATCCCAGTACAACAGCACTGTTTTAACTATGACTATTACAAACCAAAAGAGAAAAAAAAAGACATTTATTAAAAATGAAAAACAGAAATTACAACTGTACTGTAGAAATGTAATGACACCGTTTGCAGCCTGCCTGAGACCATTGTATTTTTTTTTTCATTTTCGTTACAGATCACTATCATTTCTGTAGCTATTCCTCCAAACATAATGGAAATGCTTCACAATGAAGAACATTGAGCATCTTCATCTAACGTTATCTCAACGTCTTCCTCAGATTCCTTCCTCTTCTTCTGAAAATATTTTAATATACCCATCTTAAAATGAAACCAGGCATGAGTCTTAATGGAGAAATTAGTGGTTGTTAAGCTTTGTCGTGTTGTTTAAAACGTTTATTAAACATTCTGCATAATTCAGTACAATTCAATTAAAAATTATTTTATTTATCCCTTTAATTACTTTATTGCTTCCCAAAAATATTATTCAAATGCAAAATACATAAAAATGAGGGTAGTTGATCAGAGTGATTAAGTTACTTAGGCTGTGTATGAATCACATGCAGAGAGATCTATGCTAATCGATAAATAAAAAATAAAAAAATTATTATTAAATAAATTAATAATAATAATATATATATT
>NW_015150937.1:105226-120856 GCF_000732505.1 Cyprinodon variegatus | reverse complement strand
TATATATATATATATATATATATATATATATATATATATATATATATATATATATATATATATGTGTGTGTATTCAAATTGTATTCTCCATCAAATTGAAATCTCTGCATGCATGATACATTTTTTGTGTGAAAAGGAGGACTGTAGTGCCCCATTTACACTAGCCTTCTGAAACCAATCCCACTAGCACGGTCCACAATACTAAAGCTCTCAAGGCAGGAATTATAACAAACAAACAAAAATGGCGACGCGCATAACATTCAGAAACTTATGTTTGTTTATATTAGTGATATTTCAGGAGAAGAAGGCATCCTTCTCGGTCTCTACATCATTCCAGATTGCACCAGTCTCTTTTGATGTGGTTTATTGTCAACAGGCTGATAAGAAGTTTGTTTTGTGAACAGGAGAAGATATCTGTGAATTGCAAAGTTGGACACGCTGGAAACCCTGCCAAATTATTAAGCTCACTGTAAATATTAGATGACGCAGTCTGATAATGTGTTCTTTCGTATCGGAGAACCGAGCCACATATACACCATGCCGAGCCCTACTTTTAAACTAGTACTAGATTTAACGCAGTTCGGTTGTGTCTGGCACAGTCCATTTCGGTAGCGTTCCATTTACACTAGTGTAAAAGGGGTATAGGTCTCCTATCTACTCTGCATGCAGAGGGGGTTTGGTGCTGCATGACAAGGGGTCATACAGTGTGAGATCACAGCTAACGATGCATGTTCAGCACAACACTCTGATGCGATCAACCTACTCACACTGTACGTATAAAAACCACTTTGGACTCAGCTCCGCAGTGAGATGGCGCTACTCTGACTCGTCTCTCCGGAAGCCAAACAAGTAGAAGAGGAATATGAAACTCACTAGAGTGAAACGCACTGCCTTGGCAATTTGTGCAATTTTGTGCTGAAAGCCCTAAAAAGAAAAGGCAGCGATGTATTTGGACATGGCTGAGCAAACGTGGCTACTATGGTCTGTCAATTTTACAGAAAGAACTCTTTTTCACCTGCACCCCCGACATTCTTCTGTGTTTTCATCTGACAGGAAGAAGAAGAAGAAGAATCCTTGCTTACGCATGCCGGTGAGTGATTTACCCATGACGGTCCACTGAAAATTAAACATGTTTGATTTTCTCCCGACCTCACGATTCCTGATTGAGAGGTGGTCGTGAGAGGCTGATCGCCCCTCGTTACCCCCTGTAAACTACACAATGCATGACGCATGATCAGGCTAAAAGTCGGCCCGATCGAAAACTTTTCGCATGACTGGAAAGTCGGCCCGAAAAGGGCAAAAAAATCACACAGTGTAAAGAGCTGGTTATACTCCCCACAGCAGTGTGTCGCAGTGAGCTTGATGCAGACATTTTTGATTTACGCTTATATTTTGATTTATGATTTTGAGTGATCATGGTGGGTGGTGCACCTTGCTCTTCTAGCTGGTCCAACTTCACAAGTTGTTTTCCGTAATTAAGGTCATAAAAACAAAACAAGCCAGCCTCCTGCCTGAGGCACTGTCTGCGGTCACCTACAATTTGGGAGCGGTGCAGCAGAGTGTCTGCGGAGGGGGCAGGGACGTCTCTGCGTTCACTGCGAGACCTATGCAGAGGACCTAGTTTCGAAGTATAAATCAACCTAATCCCGGCTTAATAGACAGGCTTGATGCAGTGACATAATTAAAATAGGTGGCACCCACATGGGGAGAGGAAATATTGCTGTAAAGCTAAGTAACTTTCTCTCAGGTTGCAAAATTACCACCAGCAAACTACTATTTCTTAACAAATGAATACTCTGTAGTGCCAAAAGCAATGTTTCATCGTATAAATGCCTATAGTTGACTTTTAAAGGTTTAAAAAACATGGTATAGGACCTTCAAATATTGAGGCCTCAGGGTGTGCATGGAGCTTATATCTAAGCCAGAACTGAAAACTGGGAGTGATCAAAAATTGCAAGATATAAATGTCTGGATGTGCTTGATTACAAGTAAAGCCAAGGGCTTGAGAGATTTCAAATATTGAAAGTGTGTGCCCGAAGGAATGACTGTTCCAAAAGTTAAAGCCATATGTTTGGCTTTAACTTAAACCAAATATGACTCTGTATATGTGCTTTCTAGAAGTCTATACATACGACTCTGTTTAATAATAAAAAGAGAATCCGTCAAATTTTAAAATTTGGGCCTGGTTGAAATAATCGGCCCTTTTGTTTAACTAATTTTGTGTGAACAAGGTCATCTTCCCAGAGTGTTTCGTTTGAAGGTGTCCAAACCCCAACAAAAAGCAGAACCTGAATCAAGTATTCATCACAATAAAAAGGAAACAAAACAGGACTCAGACACCAAAGTTTTACTTAGATTTTATTTTAGAGTTAGAAAGCTCATCCTTACAGAGCTAATTACAACAACAAATTCAACTTGAAACCAAAAATGTAATTATAATCTCACTTTGATTATGTGCACACTTTGATTACCTTGTTAACATGCACAACAAAGGAAGTATTGATCGCATAGACAATTTTATGCATGGTTGAATATACACAAAGTAAGCAGCAACAAGCTGAACTCTGCAGGGAGAAGAGACACACCTTGTGCAAATTCTGATGAGCTGGCCCATGTGCTGCGAGCACCCTGCTAGGAACAGCAGGAGAGCCTCTGGAAGGCTATAAGGATGATCCAACTTGAGGATAATGAACCAACCTCGATCAAGTTGGTTCATTATCCTGTTAACATAAATATACAGTGGAGTCCTTCAGTCAGACACTGGACTAACCATCTGCTCTACAAATACAGCCGAGGGGCTCCCCTGTGAGTAGTTAACAAAAAAAAAAAATACTTTCAGTCATATCAGTTGAAGCACACAGGGTGCACCAGCAAAGTTAATACTAGTCTACTTGTCGCTTCATCATCTGTTAGCAGGTAAACAAGCGTAGGAAATGTTTAATATAATTTAATTATCATTGTGTTTTTACATTAATTTATTGCAGGTTTTTTCAGCAAGCAAAGGTTAAGGCTTATTCACCACTACTCTGCTTGATATATACTGTCCTAAAAAATACCCACTTAGCTTTGTAATGCATTCAACAAAAAGGTACAAAAATCAATAATTCATGATGTTTGTATGAACCCAGAAATCTCAGGAATTCTCCACCATCACAGCATTAGCTGCATTTTTATTCAGCTACTCAGAGCTTAGGGTGAGAAGGAGAAAATGTCACAAAGGTGACATTCATAGTTGATTCATCTTCATTTTATTGTGTTAACAGTGCATATGTTAATGTTTATGTTCTTGAAGTGTAACTAAACCCAAAATAAACTTTTTTTTACAGTTTTTTATACAGTTTACTGTATAAACTGGGACCATTGGGTGCTGCGATAATGTTACTGTGCATTTTTCTAAACATTTTGGTTCTTCAACATGTTTCTCTAAGCCATCTTAGTCCTATCCTAAATGGCTAAACTGTGACTGTTGCAGTTGAATTTTGCGTGATGGTTCTGCAAGGAACCAGAACCTTGGACCCAGAATTCAGGCAGACCAACATGATTTATAATAGCGTTTGACTGCTTGACGAATCTGCGACTCAGCAGCTAGAACAACAAGGCTGGAATTAGGTTTACATTAGGTTAAAACAGAGGTTAGAGGCCACTAAACTCTAACAGAGGGCAACTCTGAGCGTGTGAGTCACTAACCCCGTTATAAAGTTCAACCTGAGCCCAGAGGAAGGATTTGAATCCAGCCGGATGATTTTCCACAACACAAACCCTAACAAAAACAAAAACAAAGTTTTAATTAAATGCATTGTAGGTTGTAAGTGTCCCCAGTTTAACTCTACAAAATAAGTCTTCTGATGTTAAAAAAAATACAGTTATGCAGGTATTAGATTTCTTAGTGTTTTTTTTTTCTGAAAGTAAATATAAAACCATGACAACTTAGGAGGAGATGGACATTTAAAGAAGCAAGAAATATCCTGTGCATATCAATGCAATATTTAGATCTTGTTAACTATAACACTAAATTAACAATTCCCAGCAAGCCACTCCAGGTTTAAAAAATGTTTAATGCAGTGAAAAAAACAGCAATGCTACATGTTCTGCTAATACCTCTAACATACCATTATTAGTGCTTGTTTTTTTGTAAAGTATAGATTCAGTATATATGACTTTAAATAAACAACACTTCAGCATCATCTTTGCTATCATCAGCGTTAAATCTCAAATATGCTATCTAAACCATGTATTCTCCACTGCTGCTAAATTCTCACATACAGAAATGTTGCAACTTTGCTTAGTATATGACATTAATTAATCTCATTAAAACACTACAACCCTGTATGCACTGTAGAAGATTGATTAACATTCAAACATGCAAAATGGGCCATATCATGAGGAACATGTTAATTATCTGAAAGGACCTGATTTTTAAAGAACTACACTCCTCATTTTTTAACTGTTTAGTCACACTTAAGTTATGCTTTTCCTGCACCAACAAAACAGTGTTTTAGCAGCTTTATAGTATTTTGTGGCACCTATTTAATGCTCTGACATCCCAAGCTTTAGGTTTTCTCATTAAATCCAGCTGTATTTTAATCAACTGCTGTCTCCTGAAAGGAATCACTACTGTAACAAAAAACATTCCAGTAAAATAACCTGAATCATTTAGACTTGATTTCTTATGTCTAGAATGTGTACTAAGGTGTCTCCATCTTTAGGTTTGAATAAGCATCTAAGGAAGATAAGTAAAAGGCACACTGACTTGGTACTTTTTACTTTTTGGTATTTCTGGTGGCTGGTTGGTTTTAAATTACAGTAACTGAAGTATTTACAAAAGTACATTAGCCATGGAAGCTGATAAAGTGTAAATGTGCTTTCATTATAATATGTATAGAGCAATTAGTGTAAATTAAATCCCAGTCAACAGATGTGACACTTTGCTTGCATGGTTTTGCACACCTTTATATGTTTTTAAGTGTGAAGTATTAAACCCTAGTTGTAATATAATCTGCGATCTGAAATAAAAATTACAGCAAGCTTTACCATTGACACCACATTTATTAAGTGATCAAAATCCTTATAAATGCCAACATAATCAAATCAATGCCTTTTAAACTTAAAGATATAGAGGACGATCTATTATTTCTGCGTGGGTCATCTAAATAAGTGTTCCTCCTAATTGTCAATCATTCTGGTGATATGTTCACGAAAGGCTGTCCTACATGCTCGTTGCCCATCAGTTATCTTTTCTGCGCATGCACACTGTGTCTTGAGCTACGGTTTCAGACACTCATTGAAGCTCAACCTTCTCACCGCGTTTCTTTGAAAATGGAGAGAGTCGTAAGAGAAAATCTATCTACGAAGAGTATGAGAAGAAAAGAAAAGCATAGGCAGATATATCCTAGAATGCTTTGTGCAGACAGCTCTCCTCGCAAAGCATTCTTGGATTTGTTGTCGCTTTAGGCTGTCGCTACTCTCCAGTGCAACTAATAACAAAGATGGCACAGGCACTGCTTGGTGGAGTAGGAGTTATGTGACCCACGGAGAGCAAAAAGTAGTGATTATCTGTGTTTGCTACAAAGCCCACTATATAGTTCCCGCTGTATGTGGATATAGTAAACCTGTATGGGCTATGAGAACAGCACACCTTAAACAGGGCGTGCATGAGGACAAATGGGCTGGTGCATGCTCTTGCATGCACAATTTTTTTTAAGTGGAGACGGCGGGTCTTTTAAAAATCCTCCAAAATACCTTCAATAAATCAAACAACAGTGCAGCAATATGAATAGAATTAATCTAATAAAGAGGTATAACAATCCAAATAAGGCTGATATCCAACTAAATATCCAACTAAATAGATAAATTAAAATAGAAAAATAGAAAAGAAAATAATAACGAAAATGAAGACTATTTATTTCACTCATGAGCTTCAAAAACAACCCTAATCCTAAACTAAATAGGATATATTTAGTCTGAAACAGACTAAATAGTCTGTTTCTTGCTCTGGATTGTGATTTATTTATTTTATTTATTTATTCATTTATTTGATAGGGACAAGTATGTTTCATGCATCATGTCACACACTACAACATTTTAGCTAAGGCTAATTCTCAATGTCTGTCCCCAGTTAGGCTTTTACACAAAACACATTTTAGCGTTGAGAACAAGCACAATTTATTTTATAATATGCTTGATCTTCTTTAATATGAGCTGCTCTCTCTAAACCAGACACCTCCCAGTACAATACCGTAACCCTGTCAGTTCAATCAGCACATGAACACGTCGAAGCTTAGGACACAGAAACAGAGAAGAGCACGCAGACACCTAAACACGCACAATCAAACTTCATAACACGTTATTTATTTATGTTTTCATTGTTTATGAATGCGGAGTGAAGGCTGCAGAGGGAGCATGAGAGGTGGCGGGGAACCATGTTTTTGAACAGGTTGCGGATGATCAGAGTCTGAGGGGCCAGTGTTAATGACTAATTCATGGCCCCTTCTGGCCCCTCGCTGCCCATGGGAATACACCAAACAGATGCAAGTGGGAAACCGAGAGGAAAGAGGAAAAGGAGGGAGGATGCATGCGAGGGGGATGATGTATGGAGAAAGAGATGGTGAGATCTAATAGAGCGGGGTGAAAAAGGAAATATAAGGAGTATAAAGTATAAGAAAATACTTTTCTAAAAACAAAAACAAAGAGATGAATGGTCTTGATATCATACGAGGGTCCCAGCTGTGCTAGAAAGAGAGAAGCTGGCTGGTTGAATCAGTGGCAGAAGGTTAAAAAAAAGCGATTTTGATGGCATTTAAGTCAATGCTTGCATCTATGATGTATAATTCAATGAAAATATTTGCAAACATATACATTTCTTTCCCTAAAATATGGTAAATGCTACGTAAACAGAGCCTTTCCAAAAGCAAGTGTTACCTTTGAAACCTTAAAAGTTTGAAAAGCTTAGGTTTTCTTCCCACTCTATTTAATTACACACAATAAAATCTTAAGCAACCCTTTGACTTCACATTTTACTATAAATGCAATTGTTCTGTAAAAGCCTCAGAGATTTTATAAGATGTTTAAAGCAGGATAAAATAACGATTGAATATTCCCGACTTTGTTCATCTCATGGAGCATTTTTCGTTCATCACCTGAAAGTGAAAAGAGTATGACAACACTTTAAAGCATCAAACACATTGATCATCTAAACATAAAGGATGCGTAAGGTAACCATTGGATAGAGGAACAGTAAAAAAAATGTTGGCAACTCCAAAAGAGCTGTTGAGATCCAAATCAAATCTCAGTTGTGAGAATGAATTGCAATTTACCACAAGCCAAAGGAGGGATAGGCAGCATAAGAAAGAATTTGTTCTAATCAGATTTTACCAAAATCAATGTCTTTCTTCAGCTCGGATAGAGAAGCCAATGGAAAGCTGGATAGAGGTAAATACTGGACTGTGTGGGAAAAAATCCTCTCATGATTACAAAAGACTTTTGAGACTGGGGCAGATTGTTTTCCTTACAGCAAGAGACAGAGCATTTCCATACAATAAGAAAACCAATAGTTAAGATGGAACCATCAAAATCCTGATCTAGTTGCAAAACTCTGTTCACTAACTCCCCCCATGCAGTCATATGACATTGGGGTAGTTTTTGAAAAGCAAGGAAAGGAAGAGAGCAACATTTAAAAGTTTTAAATGTGCAAACCTTGTACAAACTAAACCGAAAGACTTCTAGCTCTAACCACAGCAGAAGGTATTTAGACACATCCTTGAATCCGGAGGACTAAATGCAAATGAATGGGAAAAAAAATCAGACTGTTATTTGATTTTAGTTGCCCATACCAATTATATAATTTAAAATTTGTGCTTTTACCCTAACAAAAAGTGTAAAACCTCAAGGGATAAAACCACTTTGCAAGGCTGTGATAGACCTCAGAGTTTGTTCAGAACTTGCATCTAAGATATGCTGGGAAAAATGTATAGCAGGATAATTAGTAGCAGAAATACTTCTTAAGCCAAATTGCAATTTGCAGAGAGAGCCGCTATACATGCAGATGTTGTACTTCAAAGATCATAGACCAATGCAAATGAATGGGTCTAATCATTGCCGTCTTGCCTTTTGCCTCATTAAAACCCAGCCTTAAAATAGTAACTACCTGTCTCATTAATCATTTCCGACAGGAACGGATGCATTTGAAATATTGATCAAAAACCTTCCCCGCTCTTTTCCTTCTTTTACTGGCTCGCAGCAATAAAGTGACAGCGGTGATTATCAAAAAGCCACCTGAAATTTTTGAAGCTTGGTTGATGTTTTAAGTCTCTGTAGAAATGGAGACCTTGTGATGTTTCTGCACTTTCTGTTCAGACGCTTGTTTATGAAGCTTCTTCTCCACATTACCTCAGGTTGTTTATCCAAGGCATCTGAGATCTCGACGCTAATCAGAGTTGTGTTCAAAGGTAAGATAAGGGCTTGCCAAATCCTTCCAAGCGAGACACTTCACAGTGATTTGCCTCGTGTCTTGTGCAGCTCATAAAAAGATGAACGTTGTGATAGAGTGGCAGATATCCACAAAGAATTGAAATCTTTGTTTGCTACAGGAAGATGAGATGTCAAAATGTTTGAAGTCTGTGGCAAATTTAGAATCCCTGAGATCTTTGTTGAACTATAAAGAAAAAAAAAATGTCAGATGAATTATTTGGGCTTTAAACTTGGCCCAGAATCTGCATAATTTAATATGATATTGCCCTAGTTTTTGCAAACTCTGTTATTGACCTCAAGTTAAATGGGATATAATGGCTGGTAGAAATGTGACTCCCTCTCCTGGATACAATAGTTCCTGCACTTTGCCATTTTTTTCCCCCTAATATTTTTTTATATGAATGCACATTACTATAAAATAGCTCTTAATGAAATCTCAAATTGATCTTTTGTTTTCAGATACAATAATGATTGGCGTAATCAGATTCTCCACATGCTTGTCTGCACCTCTTCATCTCTGCAGTAACTTTGCAATAAACTTAAAAGAGCTGAAGTAGCAGTAGACTGTGCATCACCATAGCAATTTGGCCTGGGAGAAATCCATTTTCATAGACAGCCATTGCCTCTTGGCCAATGCATGCATTGTGAAGAGAGGGGAGAGCCAATGGGAGAACCAAACACACTCAAATGGGCAAAAATCTGACAGATAAAGCTCCAACTGTCAGCTGCCTCGTTTGGCTCACTGCTCTGGGTGTTGCAGCCGATAATGAGAAGAGAAGTGCATGGGTTCACTCACATACATTTCAAGCCATTAAGTTATTAAAACTCATCTGGTCCTCATCTAGTCTTAATATGATGTCAATACTACCTCAGTAAGTGCACATTAAATAATCCAATGTTTATTTTAGATGTGACAGAAGCCATATATATATATATATATATATATATATATATATATATATATATATATATATATATATATATATAGACAAAAGATGCTGGTAAATGCAAAATTTATCTAATATTTTTTCCACCAAAGTAGTTATTGAATAAGTACTGAAAGTGAAACATTTATTCATTTTTAATCATATTCTTTGAAACTGCAGAATTTGCACATAACTTAAGCTGTGTAACCCTACATAATTTAGATATAACTTCGTATTTCAGTAACCTTTGTATCAAATACTTTTTGGTCCTAATGAGTTATTTCCTGAATGACTACTTTTTACTTTTACTTGATATAAAATAGAATGATATTGTGCTCCTCTGACTTAAGTTCATTTTTTTGTACTCTATCCACCTCTGCAACTCTTATAATTGGCAGTAATAACATGCACCATTACGCACCAATCATGCCAGAAGTCAGTGCTTGCCAAAATTTCCTAAGTCTGAATATGTAATAACTGGCATTGGGGGAATGGACTCTCTATCTTGGCTATTTGTGTAATAAAAATGCTTTGTTGCATACTTGCAACAACAAGCATTAAATAGATTAAAATCAGGATGTACCAAAAAATTGAGTCAAAATCCTTCAGCTGATCCAAAATGCTGCAGGCAAGGTTTGGATGAAATTTAAAATGGGAGATCCTTTTTTTCCTTCATTGGCTTCCTGTTGAATTTAAAGCAGAGTTTAAAACAATGTCCTTACACTAAGCCCTCAAAAATTAAGCTGCTTTATACATCAGCGATTTGGAAATTCCATATGTTAATATCAGAGTACTTTGCACTTAGAATGAGTTGGCGCTAGGTTTCTAAAAGTAGAATGGAAATCAGATCTCTTAGATATAAGGCTCCTCTACAGTAAAACTGACTGCCAGTTTTAATCCAAGAGGTAGACACCCAGTTTTACGATTAGGTTTATAGCTTTATTTTCTAATAAGGCTTATACTTAGAGTGGCTCAGGTTATCCTGAAATACCTCTTTAGTTATGCAGAAATAGGCTTAGGCCTCTGAAGGACATGCGTACCATTTTATTCTGCTTCAAGATGCTTTTTTCCCAATTCTGTATTATTTGTTCGTTCAGTTTCTAACTTGATGTTACTATGGCGTCAGATTTACGCCAAAAGTACAGACATGCAATAAATACCACAAGGAGCAGCTTTATTTAATACAGACGCTCATAAACTTCTCCATACGTGTATGTTTAACATTTTACATGTACAAATAGAGTCCTGTCAACAAAATTTGACAGTAGCGATCAGAAATAGCTCCACATATGAGGAGAAGGGAGGTTGCAGGGGTGTTGAAATCAAGGCACAGGGCCGGAGTGGATGAACAGGTGCTCATTTGTGGGATGTACTGCGGCCCTGTGGTAATCTACAGTATATGCACATGTAAAATGTTAAACATGCACATGAAGAGCAGTTTATGAGCATCTGTATGAAATAAAGCTGCTCCTAGGAGTACTTACTGCATGTGTGCACTTTTGGCAGAATCCTGACACCATCATTTTCTCTGCTTTTCTCCCATTATCTGCCCTGGTGCTCTAGCTGGGACATCATCCTATAGTGAGGCATCTGCTGTGCTGCTGCAGTCAACAACTTTCATTATACATGATAGAATTGGGCTTAACTTTTACTGTGACTAAATTCATGTGCTCTTTTTTATCCTTTTTGACATGAAAACTGTCTTAGAGCTCATCTGGTTAATCGTTTCTGTCCTAAACAGAGACCCCTATAGAACTATAGTAGTTTACGATTGCCTTCTTTAACATATAAAGTATTTATTGATCAGTGCTCATATTTTCCTTTTGTAAGTATGTTTGAGTAGTGTTGCACCTCCCTCAGACGGCCTCAACAGAAGACTGGTCCTGCTGCAAGTTTCTTGTGGTTAAAAGGGAGTTTTTTTGTTTCTCCATTGTCACTGCATGCTCAGTGTGAGGGATTGCTGTAAAATCAACAACACAATGCAAGCATATGTCTGCTTTTGCTACGTGCTCATTCGGCAGAAGCGGGTGGGTTTCCTTAGATAGAAAGATTTTTACCCATCTGCCTGTATGTTTTGATTGAATTTTCTCTTAAAGTGCCTTGAGATGATGTGTTGGAATTGGCACTATATAAATAAACATAACTAAAGTGAATTTCCCATATTAAAGACCTTTGCTAGTGTTGTGACTTGGGGCTCTCACAGTTTTGTTTTTTTAAATATTTTTTTCTGACCAACAGATCACTGATAACAGCTGATCAAGATGAAAATCAGCTTTTCTGACCAACAATTAATTTATAGGTTTAGTTCCTATATTAACCAAAAATGATATAAGTCAATTATAACAGCTGAATTTCAAGGAGCACTGGTTTTATTTAATACTGTATATCACACACAGGATTATATTGTAAGTGCTGGCTATCTTTAAGTTCAAGATCTTTTCATTTGATATGACTTTTTCAATTTGAAATGTTTTACAAACAGATGTGCAAAAACGAACTGAGCAAAATGTTTTGATCTACAAGCACTTATGGAGGGGTGAGAAGAAAGAAGTCATATGTTTATTTCATCCTACACTGTTTTCAGATCAGCACAACAAAGTGAGGTTAAGGGCTTTTGCTCAAGGAAAAGTTCTACTTTTTAGATTCCATCCCAAAAATGCTTTAGAAACATCATATGTTAGTCATTGTGGTTCTAAACTCAGTAAAACAGCATATTTTAACGAGTTCAATATCTGTACATATTTTATATATTTCATTTATTTGGGGAATATTTCTGCTATGTTTATATTTTTCTGTTTATTACTTTTATTCCTATTTTTTTCTATTTTACTTTCTAACCTGCTAAACTAACCTGTCTACTATGTTGACAGCACCTTTTCATTCCATTGTATCTTAAAAATGTGACAACAACAAAAAAGATTCATATTATGTCAGATAAACTTCTTGAATTTACTTTAACACTGCATGAACTTACTCCAATTAAAAACGCTTTAAAATGATTTTTTTTCCACACATCAGTTTGCAGTATGTCAAATGAAACATGCATTGTTTTAAACTAAATTTTCTAAATTAAAAAGTTTTGTAGTATTTGAAACGTTAAAACTGAGTTGGATCAGATTCTTGATGCTCATAGATGTTTCTTTTTCTCTGTGTTCTGTTTAAATTGTCACTGAAAAAGGCTTTATTCTTGACTCACTAAACCAGAGGTCTCCATTTCCAGTCATTGAGATCTACTTTTCTAAAGCTTTTAGATGCATCCCAACTTTAGCACAGCTGGACCTAATGATTGATTTACCTCCTCAGCATGCAGAGGCATGGTAACTAAACCATCAATTTAATCAGGTTTATTGGAGCAGAGATAGTAGCTCCTGGTGACTAGAGATGGAGACCCCTGCAATCTGACGTTATTCTGACAACAATTTATTGCAGATACTTTACTATCTTCTTAGAACTTGACTAAACCTTTAAACCTCTGCAGTTGGACAAATGTCCTGGCATTTCCCCTTGGAATACTTAGTATACAGGAGCAGTAATGGCTGACACATTTACTTTAGACACTTGCAAGCTCTATCACTGCTAATCAACTCCAAATAATCAACCTTTGCACCACTTTACGCAGCAAGATTTAGTTGGATTTCCTCTATTTTTTCTTTTCATTTTGAAAAATCATCTTAACTTTCTCTTTTGTCTGTGTGAAACTGAGGTTTTATAGCATTAAGACACAGTGACCTTTTTAAATCATTAAATGTACATTTAAAATTGACTGTGTGGTGATTTACTTTAAATTGTACAAAAATACAGAATACTCATGTACACTGAATGTAAACACACACACACACCAATGTAGCTGTTAACACCAGCTTATAGAAACATTAGTTTTGCATGGGTACCTGTGCAATGAGTGTAATCCATCATGGGTTGTACCCACCCTGATATCACGGCCGAGCTACAACACAGGCCTGCAGATGTTGGGCAGGCTGCCAGGCAGGAACGATCCAAACAATCTCCCCCCACTGCTAAACAAATGCTGCCTCCTCCCTGCTCTATTACGCAGACAACCAAACATGCACAGGCAGATGCAAATTACACACCCACAAGCATAAAAACACTTACAGTGGATGCAAATGTCTATACAGCCATTGAGCACAAGCTTTAGGTGAATTAGCCTAAAACAACAGATGGGTCTTTAATTGTTACTCTTAGTTTGCCCCTGTAAAAATGCAGGACCATTGTATGCTATTAATTAACTAATATGTGATATTCTCAGGTAAGCAGTGTTTTCAGACATCATCAGAACCTTTAAAAGCAGATGTGGTACATGTTGTGGTTCACAGGTTGCAAATACTTTTCATTAGGCTTCAGTTTTAATCAACCTTCTCGAAGGTTTTCTAACTGCAAATACATAAAAAGCAGAGGCTTTATTCAAGTGGCTCAAAGTGTTTGATTTTATATATAGATGTAATGCTCAGGAAGAACCTTGGGATAGGAGGTGAAAGATGAGTGAAAATGAGGGTAAAAAAACAATTTGGAGGGTTCTGATCAAAACTTGCGATCAGTTTTAGGGCTGGGCAATGAAACAATACCAATATAAATTGTGTCTAACACCTTATTAATATCAATAGATAGGTATGTTTATGTTTGTTTACATGTATGTATGTTAATGTGTGTGTGTGTATATATATATATATATATATTTTGTGTGTGTGAATATTGGGAAAAAAAAACAAGTTTAACAGCTAGGTTACTCTACTTTAAGTTACTTTCAGTGCAATTAGTTTTACTTCCTTATACCCTTTTCAGGCAATTTACATTATTTGATGTCATTTCTCTGGCTGTATATTGATTGACCGGCTGATGTTAACTAGTCTTTTTTGTATGTATTTGGTTGATTAATTTATTGTTGTTTGTCAAATTGTCTGTCTGAAATTGTCTGAAATAAATTCCTTTTCAATAGAAAAGACGTCTTGTAGATGTAGGGATGTAGGCAAAGCAAAGGATTTAGCTTTTCAACCTCTCACACCACAAAGCTGACCGAGGTTATGATTGATATCCATTGATATCAATCATATCATTATACTGTTTCATCCTTATTGCACCATGCAAATAAGTATATGACCTAGCTAAAATAGTCTTTAAGGACTTTTTGCATTAACAATTAAAACAGATGCATTTGGATATTCATGTATCAGGTAAATTCGAGCTCCTAAAAGGATTTCCAACCTTTTTTTTTTACATTACAACTGTAGAATTCAGTTTATTTCCCTTGAATTTAATCTAAAAAGTGTTGCATGTTTATTTATTCAGCCTGCCAGAAGGAATACTTCATAGATCTGGATTTTGTTTCAGTTATGGCCCTAGGTCTTTTGTCGATATATATCCTTGTGGTTGTGATGTGTAAAAAGTTCAAGGAGTATAAAGATTTCAGCACATTGTTGCACTGTCCTGCCCAACACTTAAGCTATTTTACTCTGTTATTTAAAGATTAATAAAATGTAATCAGTCTATCTCTTAGTAGTTGTTTTTTTCTCCGTTTCTCCCTCTTCACCTGGAAGTGAGAACACGCAAACACGATGACTCACCGATAAATTAGCTGCACCAGCCACCAGCATGCTGGCGCCTAGAAACACAGATGCAAGTCAGTGGCGGCTGGCTAATAGAGGTTGCTAGGGTGCCGCCCCACCCACCCAATGAGCTTGATTAAGAGATTAAAAAAAAATTATAAAATTTAACAATAAAATTAAAATATTTTGAAATATACTAACATATATTATTAGATGTGCAAGATAAATATTTTATCTTTAATGACGAGTAAAGCCGTTTCATTTTTTTCATTGGATTGGTGACATATTTCCGCCTGAAGGCGCAATAATGTTTGCTCATTGACTCACGTTAAAAGTCGTACATGCGCAGTAGCTCCTCTGCAATACAGATATATAGGAGAGCTCTAGGTATACCAAAGTTACGCCCTGAGGTGACAGGAACTGATGCACAGGAAAAGTTGTAGCACGGGTGGAAGACAGGCTGAGTTGTGGAGGGGAAGCAAACTTACCAAGAGCAGCTTGAGGTATAACCGTTTGGACCTGATTGGCCGAAGATCAAAATTGGCTTGGCTAACTGCATAAAGCCAGACTAAGGCTTTATTGTGCTCCCTTGACTGCCTGCCTCCTTTCCAAACTTCAGGATCGGGCCCAGCATGAATAAAAACAGGTAGGACTGATTTGAACCACTTTTTAGTACA
>NW_015150937.1:96791-104764 GCF_000732505.1 Cyprinodon variegatus | reverse complement strand
AATAAATTTTAATTTTTTTAAAATGTTAAGCGGACTAATAGCTTCTCCATTATTAAACTGGTACATTATGTTTTAAAAATGTTAAGCGGACTAATAGCTTCTCCATTATTAAACTGGTACATTATGTTTTTAGGTTTGTGACACCATAATTGACCATGCAAAACAAAGATTTGCCTTCACAAAGCCTCTAAGGGGCAAAGTGTATTTACAAAAAGTAAACCTGTGTCATGTTGGGTTCTAGGCGTCTAACCCACATGCAGAAATCACTCTTTGAAACGGGGAAAAGGTTAAATGATTTATTAAACAATGTTCACAAGTAAATGGATGCTCTGGTTCTTGGTTCTTCAGACTGGTCACGGGAGGGAAGTCACTGAGGAGGACAGAGCAGTTAGAGTTTATCCAGGAAACTTGCAGTTTACAGATGACGGGAATAAATATCTGCTCAGAGAGGATTCTGATCAGCAGGGGGGGAACCTTGTGAGTCCAGAGGCTAGTCGGCAGGCAGAGGGCTGAGGGCAGAGGCAGAGGCAGAGACTGAGACGGAGTGCAGGCAGGCAGATTCCAGACAGAGATTACTTTCTCCAGGATTACAGGTTTCCAGAGAAGTCAGGATCTGTGAGGCAGAGAAATACAGGATCAGGTTGGTTCACAAAAAATCAGGGTTTCAGATCATAGAAGCTGGCTCAGGATTTGCTATGCCAATACTGGCAAACACTCTGGCAGGGAAGTGTCAGCTTCCTCCTCCTTAAATAGGTCTTCAGATGAGCAGACAGGAAACAGGTGTGTAGAAGTAAGCTCATGCCCTCAGGAGGAAGATCTCAGGCGCCCTCTGGTGGAGAAAGTGGACAAGTCTCCAGATCCCAACAACCTGTACATGAAATTATGTTTTGTTTTTATAAAGTGTTTTTATAATGGTTTTCTATTTGCATTCATATAAATATACTGCTTTGATAACTTTGAATATGTTTGATTGTTTTTTGATACTGTACATGTCTATTTTGAATTTCCTCCATGCGTAATCATTTGTATGCAACCTGTCTGGTTGGGATCGGTTGCTATGGCTGCTGTTATTAGATTATAGGACACAAAGCACAAAGTTTCTTTAGTTCACTTTTGTATGCTAAAGTAAAGGAGTGAGAACACACTACCCTAGTCTAAACACTTAATGCAACAGGAGTTGGATAGCTGTAGGGGGAGGATGAGAGAAACAGAAAAAAGGACATAATGGCCTAAGCTTCTTAATTTGCTCCATAAGGTTTGTAAAAAGGTGTATAGCTTTGTATTAAGGCAAAGGAAGTTTGTGTGTATACATTGCATGTTTGTGTGCTTTTTGAGCATAAAACACTGACAGCTTAAGGTCATGAACAAGGGAAGAGCACCTCTGAAGGCAGGTGGTCTTTAGTGTGTGTTTCCATAAACGGGTGCATTATACATGGTGCAGATGCATAGGAGACTCTGCATGCTGTGTGTGTTTATGTGGCTTTATCATGCATGCTTGCACATGTTTATTGCCTGAAAAAGTTGCTATATGCCTCTGTGTGTGAAAAGGGGAAGCAACCTCTTAACTCCAAGGTTTACTCAGAAAAAATGTCTGAGCTCACACGTGTGCAGTGGTGCAGTGAATGTCGACTTCAGCTACAAGGTTACACATTCCTTTGGATAAATTCCAGCATACTCTACACTATCACTATCTACATTTGACATATCTGATTGCTGTATTTCTAATTATTTCAACATATAATGGTAAGAAGGCAATCCAAACCTTTAATATTTGTTGAAAAAAAAAATCCATAAAACTATGTGTGTGTCTGTGTGCCACTGGTCCCAATGGAAAACATGACTAATTGGCTAAATCTTTCCATAAAATGTCTTGGCCCTCCCCAGCTTCTTTGTCACTCCTTAATTGGACATTGTTGTGTTATTACCAGCTCTCCAGGGCTCCACCATCTGCCAGCTCCAACAGGTGAGTTGTAAGAGGTTCTTGTATCTTTGCCTACATCTCTCTTAAGGTCTATACATCCAGCTGTACCACTAATATGTCAGCTTCAAAAGGGGTATGGATCTGACGAGCTGCATTACTGTTATAGGGTGTAGATCGCTTACCGTTATAGGGTGCAGATCGCTGACATTACAGGGAATTGGACTGGGCAGAGGAAAAGGGAAGAAAAGCAAGAGGAACTGCTGAGGGAGAGTCATTCATCAGCAGTGCAACAGTGCATGAAGCATTCTGACTACACCATTGTTGTAACTCTCCCTTTCATTTACCTTATTATCTCCTTATCTTTCCGCATCATTATGGCGGATATAACCTGCGTGATGAATAGCTTTTTTGATTAAGGATGCATGCTTCCTTTTGCTCAACATATGGACTTAGTTTAGTCTGTGCAGCGGCACTAAAGCTTGCACCATTATCAGCAGCAGTAGTACAAGTGGAATCTGCAGCAGAGTTTTTTTGGGGATTTAAAGGTTTGATATGTGCAGGAACTAATCTTACCGAAAAATGCCTTTTTTTGAGAAAAGTATTCTAATATTGATAATATTATTGCCTTGCAGCAAGAATGTCTTGGATTCTAATCCTGGCACGGGGCCTTTCTGTATGAATTTTGCATGTCCTTCCTGTGCAAGCAAGGGTTCTCCCTAGATAATCTGGTTTCCACCCGAAGTTTGATCACCGTTAATTGGCCACATAGTTGTCCTTTGGTATGAATGTATGCTTGCAGGATTGTTTTTTCTCTGTGTTACACTTTTAAAGATTGGTGACTGCTGTCCAGTGAGTACCCCGTCTCTTGCTCTGGTAAAGAGAGTCACCAGCCCCTTGGAATCCTGTATGAATTACTCGTCATAGACTTCGGATGGATTTCAACCACCAACTTTTTCGTTTTGAAAAAACTTCTCAACACTATAATGCTGACACCACCATGATTTAGTGTGGTGATGTTTTGTTTAATGGGATTTAGTATACTGTTAGTTTTCTACACAAATAGCAATTAGTGTATAAATACAACAATTCCATTTTAGTTTCATTTGACCAGAGCATCTCCTTTGACATGCTTTGCTGGAACATGGCTACAAGCAACCCCCAATAGTTTTTCAATGACAACTTCTTTCCTCTCACCCCTCCATAAAGGCCAGACCTGTGGAGTTTAGAAACGGTAACAGTGTTATAGTGTCTACATGTTTTCTCATCTAAGCTGTGGATCTATCCATCCAACAGGACTGTGGGCTTCTTAGTGATTTTCTTTCCAGGCTTGTCGTGTTATTTAGCTTCCATGCCTTTCCAGTTATTAAATCTTTCCACTTTGAAAGAAGAAACTGAGCAGTGCTTAGTGACATGTCAAAATAAAAGGTTATAGTCGATACTCTAACATAGCTTTAAACAACTTTATCCCTGATATTGTGTTCATTGGTCTTTGTGATGATATTTTATCTGTTGCTCTCTTATAAACCTTTAAGGGCCAGCCTGAACAGGTGGATCATAATCACATTTTAGGGTGCTTCTGGAGCAGCTGGGCTGTTATGTTTAAACTAAAAAGATCGAGCCTTAATCCAAAGCTACAGCATACTGGAAAACCATACATCATTTTTATTCCCTTCACAATTATGTTATACTTTTGTTGGTTTTTAAAATAAATGTTAGTATAATGCAACAGTGCTTGTGGCTGGAAACGTTGCAAATAGCTATTGGAAAAGTTGGGATTGCTGAGCAACTTATCCAAAGGTACAGTAATTGTGCCGAGGCCGTTGCGTATGTGGAGGGAAGTGGTTGTTTAAAAAAACCTTTTCTATTCTTTCTTCCTGTGCAAGTTGCAGCCAGAAGATGCATGCTGCTTTTTTGACAGGTTACAGATGATGAGCTGGAAGGGAGCTGAGCTAGCTAGCTTTACTGTAATGAGAGCTAGCCGCTAATTAGCCTGTTGCTGGATGCCAGATATAGTTGGAACCAAAGCCCCGTCACTGGAGCAGAGCAATGAGAAGAGCGAAGAGCTGCTCTAATGAGCCCTCAGCGGTGTGTTTACTGTTAACCAGACATGGCTTTACTCTCGATGTGTCTTTCCTCTCTCTTCTCAGCATTCACACTAACATACACAAAGGATACTGATGGTTACTTGGTGAAAAGGCAACAGGGTATTTTATAACTCATGTGCAAAAACATATGTGATATTTATGCATACATTTGGCCATGAAGAGAAACAACAGCTTAAATTGATTTAGTTGTCTGTGTTTCCCTCTGATGGGGGCCTAATTAATGTGGATATCCTGCAACTCTCCATTATATCTGTTAACAGCTAATTCCCACTGTAATATGAAAAGCTTCTATCATATGGCGCTAATCTGTGGATGGCTGATCCTCATTAAAAAAGAGAGAAAGATAGATTTCGCTTTCAGTCTGTAAGAATCTATTTGTGTGTCAGTTGCATCTTGGTTTCTCCTTTACAGGAGCTGCACCTCTTAACAAGGGCAGACAGACTGACTTAAAGGACACAGCCGAAGCATTGTTTACCATTTTCTGGAAGATTGATCACCACACGAGTGAGGGATACCTGTGTCACCACCTGGCAGGCAATTACACTTTCTGTGTTAGATGGTATGCATGTGCATCAACCTGCTTCCATCCACCTGGCCCTTTGCAGTCTTCCAGCAGATGCACAAACAGTTGCAACAACATATGAAGCAGAGTTTGGGTGGTTTTTGTGTTTGCTTTAGCCTTGAGTCATTTTCAGGAGTCGCTAGAGGACGTTTGCAAAAAAGTGACTAGAGAGTGAGTGAGCGCTCGCAATGCTATCCCCTCTAGGTTCATTAAGAACACAGACCTGTCAGCTTGAAGTCTTCCAGGATGGATGAGCTTAACGTGTTCACACTTCATATGGTATACACAGCAGCACAGAGCTCACACACTCACTATGATTATTGATTTTTTTTATGTTTTCTAGTCAGCAGAGATTTTCTAATGAAAAAAAACTGTACTTTGACTCAGTCTATTGATGCTCTTTGTTAAAGCTGCAGTTTGGCTGAAAACTGTAAGAAGTTGAACTTACATTGAAACTTACAGTAAGGCTACATGGCACACAATTACTATACGAACAAATCGTAGTAAAATTGGTAGGGGGAATGTTCTTTAATATAATTAATCCATTTGCCTTATAACGGTAAATTTTAGGTTTTTTGCTTTCACCTTTATCTTTGTGTTTAGCCTGGAAATATAGTACCAAAAGATGTTTTTAGCCTTTAATTACATGTATAAATTACACTTTATTGTAATTTTGCATACACAGAGTGTATACGAAACAAAATTTCATATTGTACAGCCTAAATGACATTTCAATTCATTAAAGCGCAGCACTGATCAAATTATAATAGTGTGGGAGAAAAAACATGGTGCAAAAACGCATAGATATGGTAGCTAAGAACATTAAATATATATGGTGCAAATATGCCGCATTTTGGTTTGGTGTTATCAGTGTAATGCAGAGTATGTGAGATCATTTAGACTTTTTTCAACTGTTCAGCTGTTTGTTGGCAGTGGGGAAGAAGTTGTTGCAGAATCTGCTGGATGATGACATCAGAGGTGTTCTGTCCGACAAGGAATGACTGAGGTCTGTTTGTGAGGAAGTCTAGTAGCCAATTGCAAAGGGGTGAATTTAAGCCCAGCTGCTCCAGTTTGCATATCAGATGCTGTCGGATGATGGTGTTGAAAGCTAAATTGAAGTCCAGGAACAACATCCTGGACTTCAGGAACAGCAGATGCTTTTATCCTCCAGGTGTGCTATGCTCAGGTGAGGAGCAGAGGAGATGTTGTCCTCAGTGTAGCGGAATTGAAACCGTCGTTATTGAAACTAGAACGGGTTGAATGTTTGGGGGAGACTGGAGACGAAGCACTTCTTCGTGATGGTAATTAGTGCAACAGGCGGGTCGTTTTTGACTGAGATGACCTGAAACTTCTTTACTAAATAGGCTTAGGGTATATTTCTTCTTCTTGCTTTTCAGTTTATTATTTCCTATAATGAAAAGGATAAAATAAGTTAAAGAAGTGGAAAAACCTCTTCTACTATACATACCAAATAATTTCTGCTTTTAGTCTTTAAAGGGTAGCAGGTTTGTGTAGACTGTCACAAACTCCATCTATCATTTATGATTAAGTCTAATTCTTCAATAATGTTTTGTATTAATATCAAAACTAAACAGTTAATATACATTTTAAAGTAAAGCAGCAATTTGTAAACCAAATGATTCCAGAGCCATNCTTCAATAATGTTTTGTATTAATATCAAAACTAAACAGTTAATATACATTTTAAAGTAAAGCAGCAATTTGTAAACCAAATGATTCCAGAGCCATTTCCTGTACTTGGTAAAGAAAAAAGAAGGAACACAACAAATGGCATGGACCAGTGAACCTGAAACTAATGGGTGAAACCTAAAAACAGAGGCATAACATCTCCCATCTTTAGTCTATTGCATGATTGTATGATAAACAGTTAAAGTTTTTTTTTCCCTTTTAAGGATTTCTGTTTTTTTTTTTTCATACTTCATTGTTTCAAATCATTGACCTAAGGTACTAAGACTTGCCACTTTGGGACCTCTTGAAACCACCAAGTATATTGTGAAAGGAAACTGCACCAACCAAAAAGGAATGAGGAGTTTGGTCTAAACACACCACAAGACCTTGTTATACCTTAATAAATGCAAAACCCAATTTCCTTCTCAAAATGATTTTAGATAAACAACATTGTAGCGTTATTTAGCAATCCTTTTAAAGTCATGACACAACTTAAGTTTAGATCATTCACCTGTTGCATAAGCCGCTGCATACCCAAAGAACAGATTTCTCCATATACCAACTACAGTTAAGAGTGTCAGCTGCCTGTCGGAAAGAAGTGCTTGTTTGGTAATGCAAGCTTTAATGTGTTATAGGGTAAATGCAATGATCTTACATTTCCTCACAAAGCAACTTGAAAACTATGTTTAACCTCCAGTGCCCCATTTATCCCCTCTGCCACCAAAGGTCCCTCACATTTTATTGATTTGCTTGGTAGCACATTCGTTTTCTTGCTGCTGTTTCCCCAGGTGGGTCGGGGCTGATAACCATGCTCAGTTATTCATGGAGCCGTCGAACATGGTGACTGCAGATACACAACTACAGGCAGTAAACATCTCCTTTATGAAACAGAAAGTTAGATCAGGGGAATGGTGGGGGTAGAAAAGGTTTGTTTTATAAAACATTATTTATTCTAATTTATCTACATTCTTATCGTTTTCTCTGGGATTTAACAGGCATCCTGAATTTCAGCTGCCAGTCTAGGATTTCCTGGGTTTCAAGCCAGCTTGTTTTCATCACAGTCATATCATGGGGACCTACTTCCTTATGGGAACCAAAAACCTGGTCCCCAAATAATGTTCTCTTTTTGAGCTGGGGTTAGGTTTAGGACTAAGGTGTTAATTCCGATTAGGGTTAGGCCAAAGAAAATGAATATAAGTCAATGAAATGTTCTCATAAGTCAGGAAAACCCGAAATGTTTGTGTGTGTGTGTATACATGTCCAGCCCTCAGAGTGAGGACCATTTTTCCACTTTCACTATAAAATTGAGGACCAGTTGTTGTAAAGTGAGGACATTTTGCCAGTCCTCACATGCTATTTTGCTAATGGTTAGGTTAAGGGCTAAGGTGTCAATTGGGTTAGGGTGAGGTATGCATCGGCAATGGTTAGGTTTAGGGTTAGTTTAAGGGTTAAGACATAGAAAGGGTTGAAAATTACCGAAAATCAATAGAAGTCAATGGGAGTCAACGCATGGTCCTCACTACGATGGCAGAACAAGTATGCATGTGTGTGTGTAATGCAAGGCCATGCATTTCTTACCTTGTGGGGACAATCTAAGGCCAATTTTTCAGGAATATTCTACTTTGTTGGGACTTAATGGTACCTGTGGTACAGAGATGGCAAAAGTACTCACTTTCCGTACCTGAGTAAAAGTACAG
>NW_015150937.1:42564-95721 GCF_000732505.1 Cyprinodon variegatus | reverse complement strand
AAAAATGAAGGCTAATCATGTTATGGGTGTACTATTCCTTTAAGGAAAAAATTCTGTTCTTGATTGAAAGTTGGGAATGAGACTAAAGTGTGAATTGAGGTAAAGTTAGGTTTAGGGTTAAGTATATGTTGGTGATGGGTAGGGTTAGGTTCGAGGTCTGGGTTAGGCCATCAGAAAAATGTAAATTAAAGTCGATGTAAAACCCCTCTAAGGTTAGTTGAACTCTGTGTGTGTATCTGTAAGATAGACAGAAAGGAGTCTCCTCTGGGCTCCTTGCTGTCACTGAGGAAAGCCAATTATGGGACGTGCCAGGATGTCAGGAACACCTCCTACCAATATCATACAGACTCAACTCTCCACTCATCTGTATGGATGTGTCTGCTCCTCTTCTGCTTCCTGATTCCATCTGGGGATATAGCCAAGTGTTTGCTCAACAGCCTTATACAATATTTTGTAGTCCCTGCCCACATACCTTAATGTATGCTCAGTTAGATTTATGTTCATCTGAAAAACATGAAGCCTGACTTCAAAAATCCTCAAAAAAATATTTTATAGAAATCAGTGTTATCATAATTAACTGAATGAATAAGAAGTGGAGACACATAGTGAATCAGTGTGCAATGAGAAAGCAACCGGTAGTGATTATAAATGCTAAAACATCAATGTAGAAAAATATATTTCTCAAACTTTAATCAGATCCACAAACTAAAAAGTACCATGGAATCAAAATCACATTATAAAGGAACTTTAATATTAAAAGGTCTGGTTAACATAAACCCAGTCACATATAGTTTAATTGTCTCAAGCAAATCCTAATCCAAATCCTCACATCATTTGACTCAATGATGATAGGGAAAAACATTAGAGACGTTCAGTTGTTTAATTTCACAAAAGCTAGAACGAGATGTAATGATCTTCTGTTCTTATTTTTCGCCTTCTGTATGTCACAAACAAACTTCAATGTATTTCATTTCAAATTTATATAAAATCAGAGGAAAAGGGATCCTTGTTTTTTCTGATAATGTGAATCTGAATCTACCATGCATTTGTATTTACCTTCTCAACTATAATGCATTTATATACATCTTACTGTGAACAATTGTGTTGATTCATTGGACAAAAAAACAGATCCAGATGTCTATAATTTAACCTTAGTGTAAATAAGTTCTGTGAGGTCCTTAGAGGTTTGCCAGAGAACATTAGTGAAGAACAATCATCAACAGCAGTTTAGGGATAAAAGTGTGGAGTTTAAAAAATAGTTAGGATGTAAAAATATCCAAAGTTTTGAACATCTCAAACAGCCTTACCTCAACTGGAAAGGAGATAATTAATTAGCTAATTGATAAGAGGTCAAAAATAACTGTGGAGAAGCATCAGCAATCACAGGTCAGAGGGGAGAATATCTAAACAGTGACTCCTTTACATTTATAAGTTTGACCTCAATGCAAAATTTGTCCACATAAAAAGCAAAATTTCATCATTACCGCCTCACCAATGTGATAGAGCATGGTTCTGGATGCATCATGGTGAAGGGGATACTTTCTTTCAGCCGGAAAAATAAAACAGATCAAAGTTTATATAACAATGGATGGATCTAGATAAAGGGGTTATGCTTTAAGAAAAAAATGTTAGAAGCTGATAAAGACGTGATATTGGGTTTGAATTTCAAATTTTAGCAGCCTTTACCTTAGCTAAAATGGATTAAATCAAATTTATGTTTATACTTGGAGTCCTGACCTAAATCCTACAGAGAACTGACTTGACAGGGTCTGTTGTGAAAGACTTGAAATTTATTGCTCTCGGACATTTAATATCTAATCTTTTTTTAGTTATTATATTTTGATTCAATTCGGTTTATTTATATAGAATCAATTCGCAACACATGTCATCTCAAGGCACTTTACAGGGAAAATTCAACCAGAACTTGCAGTCAGGTTGGTTCAAAGTTTTCTATCTCAGGAAAACCAGCTTATTGCATCGACTCGTTGACTCTTCAGCAGTCCCTCACACCTAGCATGCTTGTAGCGACAGTGGAGAGGAAAACTCCCCTTAAACAGGAATAAACCTCCAGCAGAACCAGACTCAGTGTTAACGGCCATCTTCCGAGGCTGGCTGGGGTTCAAGGAGACAGCAGACATTCAGAAAGAAGCAGAGATATAAAAGGTTCCTGTCGAGCAGCTCCACAGGTGGCTCCGTCCAAGTGACACACAGCCAGCTGTGTTGATTAAAGTATGGTTAGCATTTTGAGTTTCTTTTTGTGCAAAGCTGGTAGAGACAAACACCAAAAGACTTGCGGCTGTTATTGCTGGGACCAATGAGTCTACGAAACAATGAGTCCCTGATCCATTAGTTTTTAGAGTCACCTGATGCACACTTTTTAATATCCCTTTAATATTTATGTTTACATCGGTCTGTTACATCAAATCTCAACCAAAGACAGGGATGTTTGTGGATGTGCTGAAAAGATGTAATTTATTCCACTGGCTCTTCCTTCTTCTCCTATCCAAAGTATCTGTGATTAAATTGTTCACACATTCATGTCACATGACAAGAAAAGGAATAAATCTTAAAACAGAAACACATCTTCATAGATGCTATAAAAAAGTTAAAAGGATTTGAGCTGCAAACCTTACCAAAACATTGACCACATTTCAGTGACAGATACACACACTGACATGAGACAGTAGAGCTCTCATTACAGATGCAGCGTCATCTGTGTTGCCAGGGACATTTGATGGCAGACGAATTGACCAGGCTCCCGAGAATATCCAGTCCACCCAGTACTCCCCCAGAACTTGCTAATTATTCTTCACACCTAATCTGAGAAAAAGAAGGAGGATGGACAGATAAGGAGTGTTCGAAGACCAGTGGGACTTGTGTTTTCTTACAAGAACAATGAGTCACATGTAGCCACCACCTGTCCCATGTTGTCTCTTCTGTTGCTCTAGGAATCACTGACAGGGTGACTGTGTTTGTACTGTATCCGGCCAGCTGGGTTGGGAATGGCTGGAATGCCTTTTTCCAAAGAAGGGATTAATAACAGATTGGCCCACCATCAGCAGGACAATGTTAGGATGTTTTTATTTCTTTATTATACTCCAAATGTTCACATTGTTGGATTTCTTTTTGTTGTGTTTCATAATAACATTATTTCTTTTGTACCTAAAATTAAAATCTTTTGCACATTCCTGTTAAAATACAATGTTTTGTGATGTAGAAAAATATTAGCCTTAGAAATCTCTTCAATATTTTTCACCTTTAATGCGATTCATATCCTCTCCTGTTTACACCTGCTACCATTTATAATACATCTGATTATCCTGAGCTGTCCAAGTAAAAATCCCCCTCATTTGTTCATTTGAAGACTTGGCTTTGCAAAGGATAGAAACTCTATATACAAAGGTAGTAGTGAGAAGAATATGAAATGATGCTGACTGGTTTCAACCAAAAAAAAACATGAATAGACAATAATATGCTCCAGCTTTTGGTTATAGCATCACAAATTGTGTTATAGTTTACCATGGATGTTTTGGTAAGTTATATTATGACCATCTATTCCATTTTTTTTCTTCCATTTTCACCCTCTTAGTCCTTGTCAGGGTCACTTGTGGTGGAGTGAAGGTGGATGAAGTTGGTTAGTCCATAGACTGCTGGTTGGTGAGACGGTGTGCTTGAGCTGAATGGAGAGATCCAGTGGACTGTGTGAGCTGATATCAGTACTTCACTCTGGGACCAGGAAGGTGGAAGTCCAGCTTGGATAACAAGCATGAACCTGTCCATGATGAGCAAGCATGAAGCGACAGTAGAGAGAAAAAACTCCCCTTTGAAAACAAACCTCTGGTAGAACTAGGCTCAACATGGCAGTCCTCTACCAGACCAATTGAGAACGCCAAATGGAACGCAGTAAGAGTCCAGGAGGAATGACACTCTGATGAAGCTTTAGCTACGATGGTGGAGAAGGGGATAGAGGTGGGTTGAATTGGGGTCATCTGAATCGAAGTCCGACATGGTACAACCGCTGCCTGTGCTTTTGGTAGCAGACTGAGATGTGGATTTGGAGACCTTTTAAGATTAACTTTGGATGCTGACTTTTGTGGAGGTATGGTTGAAAACTGATTGGCCTGTGATGGAGGCGAATAAGGGTAAGAAATTGTTTCTTCAGTTGAACCTCCGCCTACCCTGACAAAATTATTACTTAAATATGTCTATCTCAAAAAAATTGTCATTTTGCAATATTGTACATTACAATTTTACACAAAATTTCTAACATTCCTATATTGATGATTTATTTGATGATTTGTGAAATTATCAAATTATGTATTTGTGCTTATTTTCTCTCTATATATATGTATATATAGAAAAATGTTAGATGCTGCAAAGATCAATCTAACTTTTATTGTATAAACAATGTTTCTGTCCTTCATTTCAGCTACATTGAACAGTATGATGCATTTCATTTATTGTTTTTTCATTTATTGTTTATTTGAAAGGGGACAGTGTACATTAATAAACATTAAAACAATGTAAATATACCCGAGTTAGCTAAGGAGTGCTAATTTTCATCGGTAGTCCCCCATTGAATGAAATAAAGGCAGAGGAGCAGTAGAGCCTTGACTTCCCTGCAGCCTTTTTCTTTAGGTGGCTGATTGGAATGTCACGTTTTTGCCTCCTGTCTGATTTTTTTTTTCTCTGCCAGAAAGCAACAGACACTCTTTCTATTCCTCCGAGTCTCTGTTTTGATCCACTCAACTTTGGACCGAATCCTGAGGCAGAGGGGAGACTTGGACCAAGTGAACTCCCTTTTTGGAAATATCCCCCATTCCAGCAGCATATGGGCACATGCATTCTCTCCACCTCTCCTGTCATCACTCATTCTACTTCAGCTCAGTCAAACCACCATCTCTCCTCCTACTTCCACCCTGTGACTCCTCAGGAAGCCATAAAACCTGACTGCAATTACAATCAGCCATCAAGCGTCTTCTGCCTCATCCTGTTTAACAACAACACATCGTCATCTTCATTCCTTTCTTTTGCTGTGCATTACAGTTTTTTTCTTTTGTTCAACCAGTTCAGTCTCTTTTAGTCTTTTGCAAGAGAGATGTGATAAAGAAAGTTGACATGTTTTATATTCAAAGATCCCGTTGAATAATCATAATCATCTAAAAAGGTTGACTAAACTTTTTTTTAAAACCAGTGCTTTAAATTAATTTGAATATATGAAGTTGTGCAGATTAATATAAAAGTACAGATTATTCAAAATTCCAGTTGCCAAAAAAAAAAATAAAAAATCCAAACCTGTTTTTACAATGTTTATTTAAAAAATGTTGATTGAACAATGAGTTGGATTTCCTTGTTCTATAGAAAGACTTTTCTCCAGGAAGGCTTTGTGTATGAAAACACTGCAGGGACTGAGGCCACAAGCATGTATATATATTTTGTAGAGCAGAGAAAGATGATGACAATACATCTCAGCAATCAATAACAGACGAAAAGGTCATTTCTACCAAATTCGATTTTTACAGAAAAAAGAAGAGCTTTACTTATTTCCAAAGCCTCAGTTCTTAAAAATAAAAATAAAAATACAGTCCTTTCTACACATTATTGCAGCAATGTCACAGCTAAACAGGGGAAGAATTTTCTACCTAATACCAAAACAAATCAATCTCATGAGTGTCTGTCAGGCCCTTCAGATCTCTTCTGCATAGTGTACAAGCTCCTTTGCAGTCTTTCCCAAAATGTTTTTTTGTGTGTCTTACAATTGACCACTTTTCAGACCGTATGTTTGTTTAATTTAAAATTAGTTGGAAAATCTGTATCCAAAGCAGGACTCCTCAACAAAGCCTCTCTGAAACTCTGGTGATGAGGGAGGTTTTACAGTTTAATATGGTCTTGATTTTACCCTCTGCTTGATTACCTCAATTTCCTTAAGTTCTTGCACCTGTCCTGCTGTCTATTTAGCTCTCAGGTTCTCTCCAGTCTCCTGCCAGATTGTCTGCAGCTCTGACTCTGCTCTAGTCAACAGTTTTCTCAGTTCACCTGCAATCTTGTGATGAAACCTGGACTAATCCTGACTCTGTCAAAGCTGTTGTCCTTTTGGAGTTTCTATGTTGTCAGTTTATTCTGATTGTTTTGTGGCATATTACCCCCACTCTCTTTCTCAGTTAGTCAGTAGGATTCTGGATTGTTGGATTTGAATTCTGAATACTGGACTTGGACTGGATTCTGATGTGTTTAGATCATGTGACTTTTCTTTTCCCCTGATTCGTATAAGCACCTTCAGTGACTGTGGACTCCCTGGTCACCAGGAGAAGCTACTCAATGAGTTCTCGATTTTTAAGAAAATAAACTGGATTAACATCTTCCTTGGGTTGTGTCTTTCTGGATTCATTCTGTGGTCGTACTAGACATTTCAAAATATCTATCTGTGGTGTCGCAATGTTTCTCTGCTCTCTTTTCACGCTTCAATATGGCTAAGCTAGCTACCACTTTCTGACAACACGCATTTTAAACCCCAATCGCCCCGCTTCTCTGTGTTAGGAATCCAGTTTGTGTGGGTTGTTTGTGTGTTTCTTCTCTCCACCACCAGGTGGTGCCATGTCCTCGTTGGGCCTCCTTGCACACCTGCGGCTCGTTGGTTCATTATTGGAGGAGTATTTGAGCTGTGGGCTGTCACCACCTCGACGCCAGAGTGTTTGCCAGTTTTGGGAAGCCTTCCTGTGAAAACTGAATGCCTGGACCTTCTCCTCCTGGAAGGAATTACTGAGAATATACTGAGCAGGGGAGAACCTCCACATGATCTGTTCAAGTTCCTATCGGAAATCTAAGTGACAGTCCGCTCCATTACTCCTCTGGGTCCAACGAATGTCTACCTGTCCGCTCTCCAACGAGTTCCCCCCTTCTCTGGATTACCCCCACACTGACTGGTTTCAAGGATTGACAAGAGCCCCTCAAACGTGAGTCCCTCTCCAGCATTATTTAAGCCACAGTCAAATTTCCTACGGCCCCTAAACTGATCTCTGTGATCTCCCCTTCAGACTCTCCAGTTCCGGTTCCCCAGTCCACTGAGTTCCCGATCCTACCTCTGTATACATTACATCAAATGAACCTGTTAAACAGTTCCCCTTGTTCTCTGAGTGGTTTCTCTGCATGTGGGTCAGATTCCTTAAACCGTTCATGACACTCGGTTTGTCTTTACAATGACCACAAAAAATATTCATTTTTCAAACTTTGTCCGATTATCAATTTGGGGTGGGTAGCTTTTTTAACCAGGTTGTGGTCAGAGAATAAAATTAATAGAAATAGGATTACTGCTGAACATTGATCTTTTTTTTTTCAGATCACCTGCATACAAAGTAAGGATTCACTTGTTTTCATACAGGCATGAATTAATCCATGATTTTCTGTGGGGTGAAGACAGCTGGAGAAACCAGAGGAAATGAGGGTGGCTAAGGGTGCCTGGGTGGGCTGCTCTTGTATTAATTAAATTGGAACGGTTTCTGTCGTCTGTAGACAGAGGCTAGATCTCATGTCTCTGCAAGCTGCTGCTGGCCGTGGTTGGTGTACACAAGCAGCTGATGCCTGCATGATACTGGCTGTGCAGGGCTGTGTGTTGTTGATGCAACTGGCATCATGAAACATGGCACTTAATGTCAAGCTCTGGCTGATTTACACAAAATAAAAGTGAATGAATTTGATTAGGTGCAGGGTAAAATTTTGAGCAACATGGCTAGGTGAAAGCAAATTGATAGCAGACTGAAATGTCTCACCACCCAAGCTCAGTCATAAATCCTATGTTATTTGGTTCCTTAATGCAGCCAGATGGTGTGTATTCAAGCTGCTTTTTGTGTCGTGAGATGTTAGTCATACTGCAAAAAGTATTTTTGTTTGTGTTTGAGAGTAAGTGTGCAAGTCTATTTTACGTTCTGCAATGTATTGTTCCTTTTAATGCTGCTCTGATGATGTGCCGCAGTTATCTGTAAACTCCAAAAATACTACAGTTTTTCAGGCTTTGTATCTATTTCTTTATATTTCGGATAAAACAAAAAACAAGCCAACCATGTCGTTAAAGTACAATGCAGCAGTATACACAGAACATCAATCTGTTCCAGCAACAGTAGAGTCATTCACCACTGTACACAGACCTCTGTTTTTCTGCAAGGGGGAAGAAAAACACTTTGGTTTATGCTGACCCAGGCCTGATCAGAAATGATGTATAGTGTGCAGAACTAGCAGAGAACTATAATCGCCTGCCCCGGGCTTTTAATACGATTTCTCCCTTTCAATTTGGAGGTCAATTACCGGCAGGTTAAAGACATCATTAAACTGGTGTTTCCTGAAGTGCCTCTTGCTCCCTGTCAAAATAACTTATGATGCATTGACAGGATTGATTTTAAATGGAGACCAACAGCGTGCCCAGAATGCCTTGGTACAAACATCTATTTTCATTATGCATCATGTTGCGTCTCCAACAAATCTTTCTCTCGCCGGAACGAGCATTGGTGATTTGTCATTGAGTTTTTTTTTTTTTTTCTCCCTCACCCTATTCATGACTGTTTTGCAGTCTGGAGACTCATTGGTGAACCAGGCAGAAATTCAGCTGGCACGAAAAATTTTGATCTAGAGGAAGGGTTTCTGTCCAATTATCAGCCGGTGGTGTGTGTGTCCGCGAATTCACTTCTGCTTGAGTCTTTCTGTGTCTCACAGAGTGTGTTTATCTATGCCACTGTGCAAAAAGACCCAACAAATAACACACACCATTAGAGGCCTCTCTGTACAGGAACCCACACTGTGCGGTGGTGGGAATAGATTGTGCCACCAGGCTAACCCATAAACTGTGCATTTCTGTTAGGTCATCCATGATGAGCCAACTGTGGAAACCATGTTGATAAAAGGTTGGCCAGGGTGAGTCAACTTTGCTTTTAGTTTTCCCTTCAACCCAGGGAAATGAAATCCACATAGTTTTTATTTTGTTTATAACCCCAACTTTATCAATAAATTATTAAACTTTGGAAAAAACCTAAAATAAAAACTTTAGAGCAATCTCTTTATGCTCATAAGTCAGATCTTCATAGTTTGAAGAAAAAAAAAAATACTGTACTGCAGTAGGCAGAGTGCTGCCATTTTATAGTCTATGCACAAATTACACACAGGATGTCAGTGCTGAAATGAACTTGGTCAAAATGAGATTTTAATCAAATAATACACAGCCCCCTAACCTTTGGTTGGGTCTCTTTCCCACCAGTGTAAGTAAGGGTTAGTCCACAGGGGATGGGATAATCCAACAGTATTCAAAAAGTTTAAGGCATTGAAAATCTACTGACCTTACATTCCAGATTTCTTAAAAAGCTTCTTGTATGATTTTTTTTTTTTATTTGTTTGACAGAATTTGAAATTACAGACGAAAAAGTAAACAAAGAACAGTGTTGAAAAGACAAATCAAACAGCACCAAGAGGTAATTTATGTAAAAAAAAAAAAAGCTTGAAATAAGACTAAAAATTAAAACTTTAAACTGTCTTAAGTTTTGAAACCAAAGAATATAAAAAAAACAATTTAAAATTCTGGCTAATTAACCAACTTCTGGTATGCATTTCTGGTATGTGAAGTAAAGAATGGCTGCACCCTGCCCCTGCAGTAGGATCCTGCTCACAAAAACAGCATAAGCCCATGTTGAAGTCAATATTCAAACTGGAAATGTCAAAACTTTCCTACTTAACTTATCTTTATACAATATGAAAATATCACCCTACTGTAGTAATGAAGTGAAATTTCTTGGCATAAACTATTTATCTGAACATGATGATTTGTACCTTATCCTTATTAAACCATGCAAAAAGTTATTCCCCGCATCTAGCAAAGACTTCAAAAACAAATCAAACACAATAAAAACAGATGGCATTATTTTGTGTTAGCCTGTTGCTTTGCCAGGCTATCTGTTTCTAGCAGAGTTTGCAGTTTTCGGCTAAAGAAACATGACCGTTGCAGCTTGCCAGTGATAGCTTAAGAGATAATACCTAAATAACAGTGGCAAGGGCGACAGAGCTCAAATTTTCATTCCATTGTGAATGGAAATATGTCCAAAGAGCTTAATTTGTTTTTGATAAGGGAAATTTGCAGTAACCTTTATTTTCAGCCAGCTGACCAGTAGTGCATGGACACTAGTGTGCAACGTATTATCAAAAGCTTTGATCAAAAGTTGCTGCATTGTTCAGTTTTGTATTTTTTGTGGAGTCCTGATGCAACAAAGTAAAAGGACTCCGACAGCAGATAACATGAAGCTAACACTAATCAACAGAAAGCACTTATTTATGGTATTAAATGCATTTCATTACAAATGCAGACTCACAAAGAATCATTAGGCTTACCCCTCTGCATGAATTTCGAACAGAAATTGAAATATTTTTTTTCCCTATGAGAGCAGATGGAAGCATGCCTCATTAAAAATGGCCATGCGTGGCGGTGTATGGAGGGAGCTTTTCCGATGGCAACCATTGATCCTTGACTCAGGCAATAAAGAGCAGAGCTTAATGAATTCATAGAACAAAGTGCTTAAGATAAGAGGGCAGAGGAGAGAGAAACAAAAAGACAGATTCTAAAAATGGAGGAAGTGAGAAAGAGCGAGCAATACATTAGATTTTAGGGAAGCAGAGAGGGTGGGGATATACAACAGAGCTATGACATGCCATTCTTACCCTTTTTCCTTCTGGGAGGTTCTGTATCTTTGTGAAGCTATGCCAGATCACTGAGCCCAAACTGTTTTTGTGTTGGTGGAAAAATAAGCAATACAGAAAATCTATGCTCTAAGGCAGAATGCAAAGATTTTTGAAGGCAGTATAATTCCTTTGTGTGTGTCAGAGGACAGCCTTAATTATAATTGCATAGCAGCTCAAAGTCAGGACTCGAGCCAAGCCCAAACCAAGCCATGCTGAACTACACTAAACCAGGTTTGGACCTCCTCCACTCAACATGCTTTGAGCTTTAAGCCCTGGCTAATTGGGCCAAAGGCAAGCAAAAGCCGCTTCCCAGCTGTGACAGGCAATGGACCGAGAAAGAAAAGGATAGAGGAATAAAGAGCAATAGGAGAGAAATCTTTTTTTTTTTTATCGATTAACCCTAACTGTAGTCACATATTGTCCCTTTTTGAAAATTCTTCATATTCTGTATGCAACAACTCTGCTGGTTGCCAACCTCAAATACTGCAATCTCCCAATTGCTCTCCCTGAGCTAAAAGCGATGTCTAGACGCCATCAACAACCAAGCAATCTTGCTGGCAAATAGGAGGGCCACGTTGAGAGGCCTTCACAGGTTATTGCAGCATGTATTTCTGTCATTCTATCAATTTAAAGATAGGGATTGGATGTCTCAAGTCCACCTACCAGCTGTTTGTAGCAGCAGGGGCCCCGGCAGTCTTACCGTGAGGATGGCGGAGGGAGTATCAGATGCAAAATAATTGCATGTTTGCCCTGCAGTGCTTTTCCTCATCCTGATTGCTGCTTGTGACTCCAAGTTACATCCTCCATACTGACCTACTTTGTGATCTTCCTGCTCCAGGAAGATCCTTTCTCATAATGTGGCATAACCATATTCAGTACTTAAGATTTGCAGTAAATATACTGGAGTCATTCCAACTTTTTTGGTTGCGTCATGAAGTAAGCACTGTAGACAATTCTTGCATCCTGTACTCTAACCAGGGAGCAGTTTTATCTCTTACTGCATGTTCGCCGTGCATCTTAATGGTACGTGTATGTACATATGTTAGACTGTGGGGTTAAGGAGGGCATCCCCTCAAGGCTAATTGTCTGTAGGGCAGCCTGACAAACACACACCAGACGCACATATGTATGCTCTGCAGGCAACCTGCTTCATGCTGGCTGAGCGACAGAACAAGTACTGGGATGCAGCTTTTCTATTATTTACCAGCAATGGAGCAAATAAGCAGAGAACATGTATTAGAAGAAACAAAGATGACAGAACAGGATATAAATTGGGTTACGTTGGACTCCAGAGACTGTTTTCTATATATTTTAAGAACCTGTCAATAAATAATGGTCATGTGTCTGCTTTCTGTAAAACAGAAAAAAGAAAAGACAAGTGAGAGATGGAGCATTATGAATGTCAGAAAACAATGATAAAGTAGACTGGTGAAAGACAAAACAGTTAAATACAGCAAACTGCATTTTTGGATTTGCTTTGAACATATTGTAGTTATTAGTAATCCATCCATCTATTTTCTTCCGCTTTATCCAGAGCCGAGTCGCGGAGGTACTTAGACTTAGACAACATTTATTGTCATTTTGTATAAACATAGTGTATACAAAGCAAAATTTCATATTGTACAGCTTTCATGACATTTCCATTTCTCAAAATAAAGAAGTGATCAAATGTAGAAAATGGTGTTATCAGTGTGATGAAGATCCTGTGAGATGATTTAGAGTTGGGGTTTTTTCAGCAGTTCCACAGTCTAATGGCAGTGTGGAAGAAACTGTTATGGAATCTGCTGGACCTGCATTGAATGCTGCGAAGCCTCTTCCCAGAGGGCAGAAGGTAGAACAGTCCATGGTGGGGGTGTGAGGGGTCATTGATGTTGTTACTGGCTCGGGAAAAGCGTTGGCACTGGCATTAAATGTCTTTTATGGAGGGAGGAGGAGCCCCAATGATTCTCTCTGCTGTTCTCACAGGTGGGTTCTCATCATCCTCTGCAGAAACTACATGCGCTTCTTTTGATCAGTGACATGGTGTTTACAGTCCAGGTGAGGTTATCTGTGATGTACATCCCCAGGAATTTGGTGCTGTTGACCACCTCTACTGCTTAGCTGTTGATGACCAGTGGAGCGTGAGATGAGCAGTCTTTGCAGAGATGCCCAGATTTTCAGATCCACACACAACTCCTCCAGCTGTTCTGGAGGGACCCCGAGGCGACACCAGGCTAGCTCAGAGACATAGTCCCTCCAGTGTGTCCTGGGCCTTTCACGAGGCCTCCTCACAATAGGACATGCCTGGAACACTTCTCGAGGGAGGCGACCAGGAGGCATAGATGGAATTGATGCCCGAGCCACCTCAGCTGGCTCCTTTCAACATGGAGGAGCAATGACTCTACTCCGAGCTCCTCCCAGGTAACTGAGCTCCTAACCTGATCTCGAAGGGTGCGCTTTGGTTAATAAAATACTATAATTGCATTCAGTAACCATACAGCAGTCCCAGGGAAAGATGTAGAAGAGAGCTAGAATGAAAATCTTCATTCTGGCGGTAAGCCAGAATGAAGATTTTCCATGACCTCCCAGATAGTTAGACTGCCAATAGATTTTGGCAAACTTTGAAGGCCTCATATCAGTTCACTCGACTTTGTTTCCAAGATTGAAGACTTTTCACTTCCCATCCAGCAGGATTTTTCAATTAAAAAAATTTCAATGAATTTCAGTTCACATTTTGAATTGAAAAAGCTTCCTGGATGGAAAGCATAACATCTTCAAACTTGAAAACAATATCCAGTGCATTGTTTTTTCCCCCCTTTTTTAAATGGCTATAACCTGAATGACTGAGACTCTTCACCAGCACCCTCATATCAGTGTGATAGGAGCCCTTCTGCATGTGAATACACACATGACCCAATCATGCTTTTTGCATCCAGCACGCTGTTTATCACTATTGCACTACATTTGCTAAAGGTATCAGATCTGATATGGATGATATTTTTTAAAAACTGCTGATTTCCATGTAAATACCTAAAACACTTTGCAACTCCACTGTCAAATGCAGCCATACTGTGTAGGACAACATCAGCATACTCAACAGCTTACTAGCAAAATTAAAAAAGAAAACATTGTTGATAGGATTTCTGCACAGAGTACATATAATTTTTTCCAATTCATTCTTCCCTTGCCCAATGCTAAGGTCATCACTCTGTGAAAGCAGTCAAAGATAAATCATACACATAAATCCTGCATGAAAGCTTTATATGTCTATTTCTGCTCCTCTCTGAGACAGTCTTCGTTCCATCTAGAACTATGTGGTAGATAGCCAAACATTTTTTTTTTACACAGATAGCAGGTGATGCAAGTCGGCATTTTCTCAGAGAGCTTCGATATTATTGGTTTGTTGTCTTTTCCTCTGTCCCCACTTCTCTTCCTTACATGTACCACACCCGAAAAGATTGAGGGTGCTGAAGGTATCAGTCAGCTCAATGAGAGATTTTTTTCACATCAACTGATAAACAGCAGGCTGCTGAAAACAACTTCCTTTATGTTATGAAAATAAGGGTAGCAGAAATTGGTTCAACGTTCATCATAATTCAGGCTTCTGAATTATGATATATCTTCCGTATTTCATCAGATGACGGTCTTAGCTGAGGCCGATGACTAAACGCTGCAGACGACAGACTTCACAGCCCTTTTAATATCACCCATTCCCAACCACACTTTTACAGTAGCTGATTGCTCTAAAAAAAAGGTTTATTGTCATGTATAAAATGACTGCACCTGCTGATAAAGAACCTAAACAATTAAAAAAGTAAGCAAAACTTACTAGATTTCTTATTGCCAGACTTTCTTCACCTTTGCACCCTTACCATTCACTGTATTCTAATTATTACACTGCCATTTCACAATGTAAAACAAGCTTCGGACCATTTATAGTAAACATTGTTTGCCTGAAATAGACTTCTCTGTCTCCAAAAGGCCATTTTGTAATTGTGTATAATTAAGAACACTGTACACAATACATTTATGTGATTTCTTATTAGTCCCCTTGAATACACAAAGCTCCGAGTCTGAGTGGTTAAGATTGGATCTGAACAATAAGCCCCAGTCTGCTGTGCTGTAATTATGCAAATGCAATGCGTGTTTCAATCAAACTGTGTACATAAAGCACACTCGTGATGATTTGGAATTAATCACAAGGCATTTAGGAAACTTACCGAGAATTATTGAGTGCATTGAACAATGATTTTGGTAATGTTATGAGGAATAGTTTTCCCAGTCTAATCAAAGAAACAAAACAATGTGGCAAGATTAGTTTACAACCAATAAATCTATTCCCTTCTGCCTTATTGCTCCTTATCATCTCATCTAATGAAAATTCATGCATCAGAATATATGAAGGGGTCAACTATTGCAAGAGGTAAGCAGTTCTTGATGACTTGATTGTTCCTTTTGTTCAGCATGCAGAGTTAAAACCAAAACAAAAAGAACCCCAGAAGACTACAAACTTTGGATTCTAAAAGCTTTAAATTCTTTCCTAACAAGAATTGGTGGCATTGAATTTTGAAGGATACGAAACATAAAAGTGCAAGAGGACTAAAAACAGCTACAAAGTCCTAAATGCAATCAGGCACAAGCTGTTCTATAAAGACCAGCAAGCTGTTCAGAAGGAAAGGAGTATTTTCCTTCCCAAGGAAAATCTGCTATTCACCTTTGTCAGCTGTGGCTGCAAGAAACAATAGTGGTTTTAAATCCCAGTGTGAGGCTTAAGCTACAAACGCTGTCCATTGGGACTTCAGTAACAAAGCTCATGCTAATGGATATCTATTTATATTCATTTATGTTTATGCTGTTATTTATCTGTTTGCTAATGGTGTAGGACAAACCAACTGTGCATTTTAACAGACTGTAATGTGGACTCAAATGAAGCGCAGAAAAGACGCCTAAACCTGCACTCAGGTTCCGAGAATATGCATCAGGGCCTCCAGGACTCTTCAAGGTTACACAGTTTTGAACAATGGAGTAATGGATGTCAATTAAAAGACAGAACAAAAATGGAAATTCAGATAGTTTTAGATTCACTTCCTGGTTTAAGTTTCATGATTTTTAGCTTTTAAAAACCTCACTATTGCTTGATACACGTTCAACATGTTAGCAAAAAGAAACAGAGGAATATAAAAAGCAAAGAGAACATTTTAGGCAATGTTGAGTTTATTTCTTTTTTTAATGTTTGTACTTTACAACGTAAATGATTCAAGCTAAATGACATAAAGGGTAGAAATAAGTTTAGTTTTGAAAATAGAAAGAAATAGTTCAACTAAAATTTAAAATATGTAAATAACTATGGTAAAAATAAAACTGATTGGATATCGTCTTCCTAAGATGAAAAATGTGCAACATTTTTGTTCTTTTACGACTAAGAGGAGCATAAGAAAAAAAAAATATATAATAAATATAAAAAAATATTATATATATATACCCGGCTTGAGAGTAGAGAAAATCTCTGATTATTTCATCGAGTATGTCCTGCTATCTAAAACTGATTTTTTATCTTTGTTACAAAAAAAGAGGGGGCATTTCTTGCTGCGTCCCAAATCCCATTATAGCTGTGGTGGTTGCTGCTCAATCCAAACATCACGTATTGCATGAACAAATGTTGAAACACATAAAACACATCACTTCAACTTATGAAAATAGCTCTCGTAAAGCAATCTGACATAATAAACTCCAGAAACCACAGAAGAGCTCAACACTAGATAACTGTTGTGACTGAATGATAACTTTTCCCTCTCATGTTATGAGGAAAACCTCCTCGCTGTCTTGCCACTGTCAGTCAAAAATCCTTAAGTGTGTTTGCCAATCAGCATCGAGCAGCCAACTTCACCTTCCCCTAAGAGGCTTAGCTTCACTGGAAGTGACGCATTTTGCTGTGCTATCCAACCAGGGCTCTACTTCCTCTCTGCTTACCTCAGTAATCTGAGGCTCAAACCTCAATAGGGATTTCTTAAAGAAGCTGACAGGCAGAGTCCTGCTGCTTCAGAGCAGAGAGGAGATCGCATTTGTAAATGGAATAAAACCTCTGATTAATGCACAACATTCTATTGTCATCAGGCACATTTTAGTGCATATTTAAGGCAGTATAATGCCTACATTTTTGAAGTTTGATAATGCATATTTCACCGATAATTATAGGAAATATACAGGGGAGGTTTCGTCTCCCTTGTATTCAATGAGAAGTTGCTATTGCGTTATTGTCAGGATTGTTGGATGTAGTTGTGGACCCAAATACAGAGTTGAAGAGGCATGGATGACTGTTTGCAATCTTTAATGAAAAAGTAAAAATTTATGCAAGCGCACAAGATCCACTCATGCACAGAACAAGATTCACCAAAGTATTTCTGGTCGTTAAACAATTATAAACTAAATTACCAGTGATCTTTAAAATTCACTGCATTTGTGTGTGGATTTTTGAGACTCCCTTGATGTGTCTCGATATACAAATTCATAAACAGGGGATGGTTTGCCACCAATCACAAAGCTCCCTTGTATAAGCCAATCACAAGAAAGTACTCCACGTGGGATGACTTGCCCCCAGATTCCAACACTTGTGTGCTTGAGTCAATCATTCTGTGGGTCTGTGGATCTTGTCCTTTCTGTGTGTGAATATTTTGCTATTTACATGAATCATGCTGTGCATGTTTGGATCTTGTCGGGTTCAAGTATGAATCACATATATGTATGTGATTTGTCAATCTTGTAAGACAGCGAGTTCACGTTACCCATGATTATGGACGGGATCAATGGTTTTGGCGCCTCTAATTCTCCACTAGCTTAGCCTCAGGCTTAGCACTGGTTTTGCAGCCCCTGTATTTCCTCCTCAGCGTGGCGATTGTGTCATATACAGACATATCCAATTGTTCAGCGCCTCCAGTTCCTCTCTCGAGTATGTAAGAAAACCAGCTCCATGTTGCATGTTCAATAGAAACATAAAATTGTCCCACAGTTGGAAAACAGTATAATAAATTAAAATGTACAAAAGAAGTGATTGTAATTGCTTTCAGTAAACATTTGATTGCCCTATAAAATAAAAAAAATGCAGATAGAGAATTAGTAGCGCAAGAAAAAGTTCAGTTCTGCGCAAGGGATGCTGCAGCTACAATGGAGCTTATCACAATGTGAATACTGAATGTGATGTAAAACAAGTTGGAATCCTTGGACTTGATGAAGTACTATACAACTAGATGTATTTTACCATATTTAAACAATTACCAGATAAAAATCTAAACTATGTACGAATTAAAAAATGGAATGTAATAATGTGTTTTGTTAATCACTGTCTCAATAACTAATAGCAAGACACAAAATGCATAATGATCTCAGCGCTGAGCTAATTTGGAATATGCAGTGAGTCGAACGGAGGCTTCATGTTCAGTTGGTCTGAGACTGGAAGAATATAGTGAGGATCATCTTTCTAGCAGTTGAAAAAATAAACAAGATAGAAGAGCAACAAAAATCTCAGACACTTTGTCTGATATTTCCATGGGGATTTAATGTTATGCATTTTTTTATCCCCTATTGTAAGAGTGAACGATAGGTTAATAGGTGTTTGAAGAGTACTATGCTGAGCTGTGGTTTCTGTGAAGGACACTATGGATGTTCTGAACAAAAAGCAATAACGATTCATTGATTTTCTTTGGTACACCAATCCCAAACAATAAGCTGGGTGGTTTTGTTTTTAATTAAGACTCAAATTGTTTCCCGTCACAGAGGGAAAATATGAAAAAAAAAAGATTAGTACAAGATATTTATTTCTGGATTAATTAATAAGAAAGTCTCTTTATTTATATTTGCTATCCAAGTCTGGAATAGTTTGTTATAATGCTGTGAAACTGCTTAATGGTCACACTGATCAATCTAGCTACTGCCAGGTTAACCTTCGTGAGCTGTCTATGGGAAAATCTTGCTGTTGAAGCAGAACTACAAGTGTCTACGGACCAATTTACTTGAATTTCGGCACTGCACATGTGGAAACAAGATAATTCTTCTTCTACTTTTTCCAAATTGATGAGTCTAACCAGCACCATCTCTTGGTGCTGTGTCCGACATGGTTTTTGGACATACGGTGTAAACAGTTAGACTGCATCTGCGTGTGGGGCCGTACATTGTGAGCTGTGAACTTCTAAACCCTGCAGTATTACATACAGTTTGAGCTTTAGCTGAGTAAAATGATTAAAAATATTGAGCACTAGAGGAAACTAGTTGGAGCGCTGATGATGCCCTCTCTAGACTGTGCTGTGTGGATTGAAGACCAGAGGATCAGGCTCCTCTCCTGTGGACCAACTGCCAGTTTTAGTCCGTGAGGCAGACACCCTGTCTATTTTTAAGGGTAGGCTTAAAACTTTCCTTTTTGATAAAGCTTACAGTTAGAGTGGCTCAGGTTTTCCTGAGCTATCTCTATAGTTATGCTGCTATAGGCTTAGACTTCTGGAGGACATAGGGACCCCTATTTCATCATTCAGCTTCATTCTATCTCTATTCTCCCACTCTGCAGAATCTGTTAGTTCAATCTCTAATGTTATGCTCTCTCTGCTGTTTTTCACAGTAGCTTTGCCTCGTCTGCTCCTGTTTAGCAGTGACGCCATCCTGGAGAGAAATATCAGCTGTGCTGCTGCCATCAACACCCTTGTTTATAGATGTTGGAGATCTGCCCATTTTTCCAGTGTAGTCCTGTTTCTCTGACTGTGACTGGCTGGATGTGCTTTCTTCAACCTCTGGCATGGGAGCTGGCTTGGAGCTTGTCTGCCTGGCTGTGTGTTTCCTGGATGGGGCTGCCTATTACAGCTGCTTTTTGTGTCTCTGCTTCTGTCTCCTTGAACCCCAGTCTGCCTCAGCAGATGGCCGCTCACACTGAACGTGGTTCTGCTGGAGGTTTCTTCCTGTTAAAAGGGAGTTTTTTCCTCTCCACTGTTGCTACAAGCATGCTTAGTGTGAGGGATTGCGTTCGAGTCAGTGAGTCGATGCAATCAACTGGTTTTGCTTAGATAGAAAACTTTGAATCAATTTGACTGTATGGTCTGATGAACTGTAAAGTGACTTGAGATGGCATGTGTTGTGAATTGGAACTATATAAATAAACTGAATTGAAGAATCTTAGTACCTTCCGGGACTGACAATCCCAGTCCTATAATAAAAATGAAAACAAGACAAACATGTCACGAAATAACTTGAAGCATGCAATTTTTAAAACTGGGCATTTGTTAAGGTGGCCAAAAAAATTAGCAAGAAGAACACTCAGGAAGATTTTTTCGAAACATAACATACCAAGGAATTTCAAACACAACAACACACTCAGACGAAAAGTTGGTATTCGTAAAGACAAATCATTCAAACTTAAGTGGAGTAGCATTGTTTATGCTGTCTAGTGCAGCGAGGAATGCTCAGCATCCTATGTCGGAAAAACAAAATAACATCTACACAACATCTAGGTCAAGCAGATCTTGTCATCACATCTGCCTAAACCGAAGTCAATGAAACGAAATAGGCTAAAGGCTAACAGATGCCTCAGCAAATAGTACTTCAGCAAAAAATAAATAAATAATAAGTTAAGGGTAGTCTTGATGTGCTTTACCCTCCTAATTAAAAGATAATGATGCAAACATGCTAGATTGCAGCAGATTCTACATTTAGCTGAAGAAAATAATCACAGCTATTATTTTTGCCCTAATCACTCTTTAGTCACAACAGTTTAAGCTATCTTAGACCACTATCTGCAGCAACACTAGTCCTAAACTACCTGGACTGATGATCTGTACCGGTTGGTCTTTAATTTAATGTTTGGAGCTGCTGCTTCACAGCATATACCAACTTTTTATTAGTTAGTCTCAGCCCTAGAACTGTGTTGTGACTCGTAAACAAGAGAATCAAGCTAGTAATTGGAATAAGAGTATTTAGACTTCTTCTTAGCCAGGACTGGTGGCGTACTCATCAGAAACAGTTTCCAATGAGGAAATACACCTAATAGTGCTACCAGGTCACAGCAATTATGACCCATTTCAGTTTGGACATTATTGTGATCTAAGCACCTTTAAACCTGGTATTTGTTTAGGATTAATGAGGTGTTTAACAATAATGTTAGAAGAAACAAAGAGATGTTTGAATCCATTTAAAAAGGACAGTGTTTTTCTACAGCATGCACTGAAATGTCTAGACGTGTCTGCAGTTAATTTAGGAAAGTAGGAGAGGGAGACTTGATAAGGACTCCAAACAAATCACAGCAAAGTTGCTCGAGTTTGTGCTTTATAGTTTTTAACTGCCGTCTGTTCGGAACATGCTGTATTGGAAAATGTTGGCAGCCTTTTGGAAACCCGCTCATTAAGGCAAAGATCTACATTCTCTACATTCTCCAGGGAATAAACATGCAGTCTACTGTTGTAGCGATGCTGAAGGCTCCAATCACTGACATAAAATGCTAAAGAAAAATTAAAAATCTGCAGTATAATTTATAAAAATGTTGTCTCTCCGAAATAAAGAAGCAGGTATTTCAACCCTTTTACAATGTCTGGTTAGAATATTTGGTTGCTTTACATTTCGCTATTGCACGTGTCAGATATACTGTACCTCTTCCCCTTAATGAACATAATGACATTGCAATTCTTGTCCATCATCTCAGCTTGACTTAGTTCTTGATGATTAGAAACATTCCTGAAGGGCAGTGACTGGAGTTTGACACAGTGTGTGTCCTTGCAGACACAAACAAATGAGCTCATACTAAGTATTTCATTAAAACGTGGATGTGGGTCTCAGTTTGACCAAGTATTCTTAATACCAGCTGCTCTGAAATCAATGTGCCTAATAAATAGCAGCTTACAGAGCTTGACCTCGAGGTCTGAGCTGATGAGAGTATTTATCTGAGAAGGGAAGTATACGTAGGGAAAGCTAATTTCACTGTCATCATCAGCGCATTGAATCAGATCGGCAAAACAAGCATGACAGAGGAAAAGCAAGAGAGAGAGAGAAAGGCACAGAGGAAATGAAGAAAGAAGACTTTGGGCATTCCACCTATTATTTACAGCAAGTGAAAACAGAGAGAGATGAATGCTGCCATGCTAGAGTGACCATGCGTCCTACTGAATTTTCTCTTTCTGCTTTTATATGTCGGGTGCAATACACTCAGACACTGTGGAGATAATGAAACCAATGCAGTATATCCAGAATAAACGCTCAAATTATTACTTGTTGGATATTTGGTTTTTCGTCAAGGTTGGTGAAATTGGGAAAATTATTCAAACAAAAACAGAAAAGAACCTCAAACGTCAGTTAATAGTTTATCCATCTTCCTAAAAATGAAAGGAAAACATCAGAGTTTAATTTCTTGTCAGTTATACTTCTTGGATATTGATCAGGTAATTAAAGTAGTAGATGGTGTTGTTATTCGTTGTCAGCTTAATTAAACAAACTAAAGGCACAAATGGGGCAAGCTTGAGCATACCGCAAAAACAGACACGGTTTTGAAGGTGAAGGCCAGAATCAGCGTCTTTACTGGAAGCATGACATGATACCGGGACCCTACAGAAGTTGCAAAGGCAGTCCAACTCCACCAGGATGGTAAGACAATACTTTCTAGAGGGTTTGCTGTGTCTTACAGCACAATCTCTAAAGTATGGAGGAGATTAAGAGAGACATGTAGTTGTTAGTGAACAGGTCTGTTGGAAGTTCTTAACTCATCATTAGAAACCTGTAACTGCTCTTTTGGGCTACGAGGAACAGAGTAAGCACTGTCAAAGGCCTACAAAGTCAGGATGTCTTTCACCAAACCCTTAGAAACAGATTAAATGAGGGTGTTTAATCTGTTTCCAATCAAATGACCTTCTGGAAGCTCCAACATGGCAAACCTATGTAAAAATATGTTTTATTTTTATCATGAAGAAATAAGAATCAAATCTCTTTAATTTGCTTTTGCAATTATTATAATTAACATGGATGATTTGCATCAGATTAAAATTTGCACTCAAACAAATAAAATTAGCCTCTGGCTATCAGCTATCAGCAACTTAAATAGATCACTCCCTTGTGCCCGGTAAGCTTTTGAATCTTTTTTTTATTAGGCTATTAAAAATATTTTCAAAGACATTAGAGAGTCTTCTTTATGATTCCAGCACCCACACGACTTCCCACTCAGACATTTTATTTAAGATGTAGTTTCTGTGGGTAGCATACATAATGCCTTGTGGCTCCTAATTACCACAACAGATAAATGAGGGCGTATTGATAATGTTCCCAAAAACAATAGATTCAATAATAATTTGTGCTTCCGATTCATTGCCAAGCTACAAAAGTAAAATGCATTATGTGCTAAACAAAATGAAACAAAAGCAACGCTTGCTGTTCTCCTCTAAAACAGGTTTTTTTGTTTTTGTTTCAATCTCCTATGGAGGACCAGGGAAGTTATGGAAAAAGGAAAAGAGCCACTTCAAATGTCACATTTAGATAATAAAATAGAAAAAGTATATTTAAAAAGCATTTTCTAATTTTATATTTTAAATTTAATTATCAAAGAGGAATTGTAAAATGTATTTATTAATCAATTATTAAATACTACATTTTAAAAAATCTATTTTCAAATCCTTTTTTAAATGTATATTTTGAAAAAATATAAGTACCGTACTAGGTATTCAACTGAATAACCAACTGGACTGGACTCACAGCACTGAGGCTCTGTATCAGAAAGGTCAGAGCAGACTCTTTCTACTGACGAGACTGAGGTCTTTTGGAGTGCAGGGGGCTTTCCTAAAGACGATGTTGTCTGTTGGAGCAGTGGTTTTGTATTTGTAGCTGAGAGAAAGCAGCTGGATAAGCTTATCAGCAAGGCCAGCTCTGTGATTGGATGTCCTCTGTACTCAGTGCAGGAGGTGGGGAAAAAAAAGGATCCTAACTAAATGAATATGCCTGTTGGATAATGTCTCCCACCCCATCCATGATGCTGTTGCAGAACTGGAGAACTCTTTCAGTGACAGATTGCTGCACCCTAAATGCACCAGGAAGCGTTATCACAGATCCTTCCTCCCAGCAAGTGTATAACATTATAACCATCACTATTCCCAAAAACCTCAATAACTTGTTACATTCATGCAGATTTTGCATAGTTTCTACCTTAGTCAGTTGAATAACATGCTGCTGACATTTTGCACATCTTTGATGTTGCTGCTATATTCATTACTGTAAAAATGTCCATAGCTGCATATTGGTTATTTATTCTTCAGGTGCGCATTTTCATATTGTTAAAATACTTTATAGTACAGTATTTCATTCTCCTTTTATTTATTATTTTTTTACTCTGTACAGTTGTTATTCTTATAAATTTTTCTAAGGTCCACAATTGTGTGACCATTTTTATCTATCAGAATTTTGCTGCTGTAAACACCAGAATTTCCCCATTGTGGGACAATAAAGGGATTTTCTTTTCTATTCTATTCTATTCTATTCTATTCTATTCTATTCTATTCTATTCTATTCTATTCTATTCTATTCTATTCTATATTTTAAAAACCACACTTCATTAATCTGATTACAAATATGTACCTTTCCAAACCAAACATGTAAAAAAGTTATTCCTTAATCCTTTTCCATTAGCTTTTTCATTTCAAATGTTTGGCAGTTGTATTTTCTATTTATCTTACCCTCTCCATTTGCTTTCCTGTAACTCCTTTGGTGCCAAAGCACACTGAAAACTAGTTAAACCAATCATAGATGTAGCAGGCCCCTTATAGGAAATTTTTTGACCAATGGTCACAGTCTAAACATTGAGAGAACTGGTTAACTCTGAGGTTTATTGATTTTAGGGTGCTCAGGGACCAGAAGGGTCACAGAAAAGGTAAATAGAGATCAGAGATCTCTCCTATTTCTCAGATGCCATACTGTGAACTGACAAATGTTGGTGGATTTTTTTCCCTTATTATGAATAAAATGTATTATTTGAAATATGTTTTGTTTTTTTAACACAATTAATTTGATATTAAGCTACTTTTATTATATTAAAGATTTAAGTGTAAGAAAGCCAAAACACAAGAAATGTGCAGGAGGCCTAATATTTCTAAAACACTAACTGAATTCTGATGATGAAGAAGAAAATTGGTTTTGTAAATCTTACAAAAAGATCATGCAATTAGGCCTTGATTGTGCCTTTAAAAGACTAAAAGCAGGAAGGTTAGTTATGGTTATAAAAGCTGTCAGCTCTTAACAGTTTAATTTATTTTATATTTCCAGACTTTTTAGCAGCGAAAAAAAACACAACTTAAAGCTCCTGCTAGCAATAATAACTATGTAAAATCTGGCTGATGAAGTAAAATTCCCCAGTAATAGAAATGAATATGACTGTCTAATAGCTGCCATCATAAATCTTTGACAAAACCAATTCTCTGGTATAATGTTAGCACTTTGAAATGTCCTAAATCTGCCCTTTGTGCTCTCAGCACTCAGCCACCATCTCATTTATCTGTTTGAGAAATCAAATGTTTGCACAGGAATGACTTGTGTGATTTGGATGGATTTTGAAAGATGAATCAGCTTTCAGATTTTAATATTTAAGAGAAGCAAGGGCACAGGGCCCTGTTGAATAATGCATCTGGTTATTTAGAGTTTGAGACAGTGGGGGAGTGTGGACTGGCGCAGAGCCAGGATGATTTGAGAGCACCAAAAACAGTCAGCTAATGAAAAGGGGAAATATTCTTTTGCCCTTTTGTTAGAATTTCATAAAGCAGTGACACACTGGCTGCATTTAGCACGTGCTCAGTCTTCCTCTCTTTCAAACAATCACACATGCTATGCATTACCTATAAACCTGTCAGGTTCCAGGAGACTGTCTCCTCCTTTGCAATGCATTTCTCTCACCAACCACCAGGAAACCTCGGTTAGCTCTGGCTCTCATCAACATCTTCAAGGTGCTGCGTTCTTAATTGAAATACTCATCAATAATAAGCAGAAAGAGAATTATAAACTACGCCTCTCTTTGCATAATTGAGCTATAAAAATTATGGGTTTTTCAACTTTAATTAGATTACTAAAACTAGCTAAATGGGTTTTTCTTAGCATTCAAATTCACTAAGATGAACATGCATGAACTCTTTGAGGTTAGATCATAGGAAGATCAGTTACCATTAGTTTATGCTTCAGTCATCGTTGGACTTTCTTTCCTCAAAAATTTCCAATATATAACTCCAACAAAAACATAATTTGATAAAAAGTTCACTTCTCCAGTCCACTTGCAGATTGGAGCTGCAAATGCCAACAAGACGGTGCAGAAGCATTCCTGCTTGCTGACTTTACAGAAGCACTGTAGGCTACATTTAAGTTTCTATACTTCTGACATCTTTAGGTTTGGAGGTTTTGTATAAATCCAATAGCAAGAATATTTTGCCTTTATTTTAGCGATGAAACAGCTTTTGAAAAAAGTGCATAAGAACTGTATAAAGAGCTGGAAAGATCATAAAAACAATAAAATATTTAGGACTAAAACAATCATGTTTGTCCACTTTGCAAAACAGTAATTCTACCTCATCTTATGATGACCTTTGTCTGTAAGCTAAAAATACTCTTATTTAGATGCTCTCACATAATGCAACATGTACAAGTAGGTCTGACACGACTTTGACAGCCTGACCTTGGCTTGCAGCTAGTTTTTCAGACTTTGAAGATTTTATAATTAAATTTCCACATTCTATTGTATGGGATGTCTTGAGATACTTAGCTGATTTACACAAACAAATCCACTGAACATTGTATTTCTATGAATAGAGATGCCAACTAAAAACAATTTTTTTGAACCAGAATCTAAACTTGTTGTTTCTGTTTGCATAAAATCTAGGATTAGGACTGCCGCACAGCAAACTCTTTCAAGAACTTAAGACAATTATATGGGTAACCCTAACCTGTTATTGCTTCAGAAGTTGGTATAACTTACACAGGAAAAGTATTAATAATGAATTTATACAATTTATTGACATAGCTGCCTCAGATGTGCGAAATTACTTTAAAAAGGATTTATAATTCATAAAGTATCAAAGTGCCACACTGTTTGTTTCAGCTAAGTTAAGCAAAAGCATAGTTCAACTTGTTTTCTATCCTTATATTTAAATAAAGGCAGGAAAGGTTTTTTTTTTCTGCCATCAATACTTGTTTCTATGTAGATAGTTGAGCTTTGGTGACCACAAATTCCACTTTTTTCAGTAGGATGCATAAGAGTGTGCTTTGGGGACTTTTTTGTGCCGTCCTTTGCAAGCTAGAAAGCCAAATAAGAAGTCAGCCTTGTATTAGGAGGAGGAAAACAGGGCCCGAATGTTACATATCTATATCTCAGACAGAAATTCCTTCATTACCTTTTGAAATTTTCAAGCAACCTTTAGCAAAGAAAAATTCAAATAATACATTCACCAAAATGCTTTGCACTTGTTCTGGAGCTACTTTTTTGAATAGCAATATTTGTTCCGCCAAAAATTGTTTTAAAAACAATCAATTTGTACAAACTAAAGTACTAAAAGTAGAGGTTGCATTTTTCTACATATGTAAGAGGAAGACTATGCTACCTTACAGCTTTTTCTGTTTTTACCAGGGGCAGCAATAACTGTGGCCAGGACAGTTTTGTTTTATATCACTGCAGGATTGTAATAACTATAATATAGGATAATAAAAGAACATAGTGAGTTTAATGAGTTTTAATGGCTGTTTTGTTCAGGATTTGGGTATTATTTGTTTTCTCATGATCTTGCACATGCTGACAGGATAGGCAATCACAGACCTGAGAACATGGATAGAAGGACCTAAAGACTTCATGCTATTAGTATTGTGTCATATTTAAGATATTTCACTGATCAAATTTACTATAAAGTATTCATAACTGAAGAATGAAAGCATCATTTGATGAAAAACATCTTTACTATAGTCAGAAAACTACCAATTTGTCTGACACTGTATTAATGTTCCGTTAAACTTTTCTGCTTTTAGATAAGAGGCAGGTATTTACTTACTTATTTTAGTAGTTTAATTTGTCATGTTATTAGGTAAATATCTAAGATTTAAAGCATCTATTGTCTGTAAACACCCTGAGGTAGGATTACACCGCAGTCTACCTACACCTGCTAACTTTAATGTCTGTTGGGTTGAATATTATCATCTAAATCACAAGTTATCCTCCCATGCAATGCAGCGTGGAAATAATCTCTTTAAGAGTCTTATCCAGCCTCTGCAGGCATCTGCTATGATGTCATCACTCATGACACGCACAGCAGCCTGAGGGGTCATCTGTGTATGTGGCTTCCTCTCACAATATTTTTGACCAATATGACATAAGCAACTCATAATATAAGCAATAGCAGAGAGCTGAACAGACCATTTACAAATGTAGTTTTGAAGATTTCTACTCTGATCTGAGAAATGTACCAAAGCAGCTGAGAGAAACTACAATGTTATTGTAAGGGGAAGAAAAAAATGTGGTGGAAAACAGTGTACAAGCAACAGGAATAGTCACAGCCTTGAGGGTGATTTGATTTTCCAGCAGGGTTTAGCATCTCCTCGTACTACCAAACTAAACAAAAGCGGGTTTAACTGCCATGGTATCACAGGATGATAGGTCAAACTTACCTCATTTAAAAATATTCAAATTCACTTTATTAATTGAATTGAACATTTTCATCATATTCTGGTTTACTCAGATCCGCATTAGCCTGTATGATAATTACAACTTTCTTCCATCAGTCAACAATTACTTCAATATACAGAGAAGGTTATAATCAGGTCTCTTTGCCTAAGTTTTTTGCTATTTTATATCTTATATTTGTGACACACCTCATTTAGAAACCTAAAATACATATTACAAAAAATCTATAATTTGTGTATAAATCTATTAATTGATATAGCTTGTAATTTTGTATTACAGATACATTGCAAGAGAACTACAGTTAAAAATATATAGAAACACAAAACTTTAGCTCTCAACCACTGACTAGAAGACACAGTGCACCACACAGAGCTGAAAATATGACAGTATGGTTGTCATATTTGCAAGGTGGTGCAACTCTCAGAGGAGGTTACTGTCATTTTAATGGAACTCAGTTTTGTTTCTCAGCATGTATTCCCCTTCTCATTTCTGTTCTTTCCATTTATGTTTCCTGCTGAATCCACTGTGCAATCAGATATGCAATTGTTTGGGTTTTCTTTCAACAAAAATCTGTTTTGAGGAAAAGGTGGCAGGCGAGGAAGAGTCCCATGAAAATTAGGTTGTAGTATTTTAATTGCTTCTCTTCTGCTTTAGTGCCTACAATTTAACTTGTGAGTTCTTTTAATTTTACTAACCTCCTTATTATGTTGGAGCAATGGTGGTTACAAAAATTAAACTGATGTCTTCTGACCCTTTTCAACTAATTCATTATGATGGCTCTGAGTCACCATAGTATTAAATGCCTAGTGTGTGTTTTTATAGACGCGGTGAAATTTCAGCTGAAACAGATCCATAGCGTTTTTGTTAGTCTTAAATGCTGTGAGGTCATCGATTTTGAATTGTTTGTTATGCTGTTCTCTCATATCATACAGTGAGCCTGGTTAATGTATACCCTGCAAAAATAAAATAAGCACCTTGGGAAGCCCTGAAGGAAGAAATGTGTCTATGCTGAAAAAGTAAGAATAAAAATCGATGGATTGGATATAGAAGAGTGTGAGTGCAAAACTCACCATGTTAATGTTAATTATTAATTATTTAATGTTATCTTTTACAGCATGTTTTCTACCTTAGGTAGATAGACTTTTCACAACTCACACTATACAAAAAAGCCCAGATTCCACAACTCACAGCTTATGTAGACCATTTTTCGATATGCTTAGTATGACTTTGGGTAATACAAAAGCATTCACTTTATTATGGTGCCATCATCCCTCCATTGGCTGTAACAGCTTGTTTCTCTGTTGTCCATTTTGAAGTTTGAAGAGACAAACAACCACGCACACAAGCGCTCCTGCCTTGGGGTAATTTAGAATAACAAGTTGACCTAACAGTCATGTTTTTTGTCCTGTTGGAGGAAGCCCATGCATGCACAGGGACAACATGCATACTCTATGCAGAAAGGCCCCTGGTCAAGATCTAAAACCAGGATCTCTCTTGCAAGCAAAATTGTCTTGATATTTGGACCATTATAGAAGATCAAAATCTGTAGCATGCTGTAACTGATTTTATCATATAACTGACTATCTACTTGTTTAGTCTCTCTGCTCTTTTAATGACACACCATTAAACTTGTACAGTCTTTAAAACCATTCATGGCTTGATATGTTCAGCTTTAAACATTGTTTTCTTCATAATCAATCTGTACACCTTTAGTCATGTCATGACCCTTACTGAGCAGGATACAGCAATAGGTGGAGGAGGGGAAGACCTAGTTCACAATATATGCCATGTAGGTGGAGGGAACTCCCATTAGTCCCACCGTTTCTCTGGCATGTCATAGAAAAGATTTCGAACCATGGAAACGTTTTGATGGGAAATTGTAACCAGCTTGTTAAAGCTATTGTTGTGCAACTTTAATATATGTATTGCCCACCCCGGTGAAGGTGATAAATATGTAATTTAATCAGATATTATCCAGACTATATAAAAAATCATGGTCAATTACATAATGTTTCACATACATGGAATAAATTGACAACAACTTCTATTTAAAATATAAGAGCTAATCAACAAAATGATTCAGCTCCAAGTCAAACAGGTTTCAGTTAAAAACTCTTGACTAAAAAGCAGTGAAACTCAACTTAAATAAACTACTATACACTACAAAGAGGAAGGAAAAACATGGTTAAAAACCATATTACAGTTTAGCATGGATTTTGTGTTTGAGAAGCAATGTTTATCTTAAAGAATTTTAGATATAATCTATTTAGCTTTTCTTTAATTTAGAGGGATTGGAAGGTTTTCAAACCCATTCACAATGTAAATCCATGAGGTGAATAAAAGATTATTCGGCCAAATAATATTTTATGAAATTATTTTCTCATCAGGAACCATTAACCTTTAGTGAAATGATTCTTTACCCTCTTTGAAATAGCTAGTAGTGAATAGACATGAGGATTCCATTTAATGACTTTTGGTCATAATTTGTTAATTAAAATGTAATAAGCATATGAGAAACATTTTAGCATATGAGAAAAACTTTTATCAGTGTTTAAACCCTTAGTGAAATAAAGCTTGTTTTGGCATTATAAAGAAAACAGCACAAAACACAGTACTGTAGCAAAGCATATCATGCAATCCATCCTGTTTGCTTTATCTTTAATCATCAGTAAACACATGAAATGATCAAAATCATCAAAAAACATAATACTCAACTAGAAACTGTCACTAACTATCTCAGACCTTCTTCCTTTTCCCATGTCCTTTTTGGAAAGTTTGAATTCCCTCCAGCAGTCAGCAGCTTAGCATGGCATGCTCACTGAAAGGTGGATTCCTTTGTTTCAGTGACACATCAGCAGACATCCAAAGTTCCAAAAACTGATTTCCAGGAGATTATCATCCATTGCTGTGGACAGATATGCTGCACAGCTTTCACAGGTTTCACAAGCAGCCTCCTCCACACCCCGCTCTCTCTTGTTGTTTGCGCAATCTCAGTAGTTCTAATCCGCACATGATGCACAAATTATTTTACTGCCTGCATGCTCTCATTTGCAATAAAAATCACCACCTTCCATAGTCTAAAATCCGGGATAATTTATCCGAATCGCGGGCATCCGTGAACAACTATCGATATCAGGGAGACTCCCGGAGCTTCCGGGAGACTTGGGATGTCTGCATCAGAGGAGCTCTCCTCCTCCACTCTCTTCATCTCTTCAGAAATCTTAAAAGTTCCTGAAACTCAAAGAAGAATGTTGCAAAGAGTCTGTTTTGTAACAGCTCAGTTCTAACATGTCAACCATCGTGACTTAAGTCTCGGCCAGTCAGAAGATTTGGATCTTGAGTCTGGGTTCATTATGGCATCCTCTTCATATGTGAACCAACGGGCAGCCTCATGGAAAGAGAAAGAAATCCTGTGTGCTGTGGTGTTTGTTCTAGAACATCCATGGTGGGGGCCAAGGCACCTCTGTGGGAAGTGTCCTTTGGAGTTAGCTGGGCTTAGAGGGGGTTACAGAGCAGAGAGGGGCAGCACCGTGGAGCATAACTGCACCCTTGATTCTAGTAAAGATGTAAAGATGAAACATGGACATAGGTTCTCACTATCCAAAATTATGATCATAGTTAATGTCCCAACAGTGGCCTCTTTAAAACATCACCGCTTTTTTTTTGGGGGGGGGGACAAAGCATCAGAGCGAATAAAGAAGCTCAACAATCTAATAAAGAAGGCTGGCTCTGTTCTAGGAACTCTTCTGGAACCTCTGGAAATTATTACACAAACAATAATTCTCTATATAGTAAAGAACATCATGGAAAACATTGAGCATCCCCTTTAGAAGACTGCCCAACAACAGAGTATTCAGCCAGAGGCTTCCCCAGATCTGGTGCAAGACACTTACAGCTATCAATACCAACAACAACTGTTATAAAAAAGACACCCATCACTTATACTGCAACATTTATTTTTTATTAATTAAAATATTTTTTAGTTGAATGAAAGTAAAACGTAGATTATGGTCATTTGGCATTAGAGTGGAACTCAGAAGATTAAGGAAGTTTCACGCAATTGAAGTAGTTCAGAATCTCCACATGATCTACAGGTATTTGACATATAGTAATGTTCTGAAACAGCCATATGGTTACAAGAGGAGGTGCAGCCATCCATGCAAAGGCTGAGATGAATTGAGGTGTTTTGGGTTTTAAGGTTAGGGGTCTGTGGATATATTTTACACATAAAAACAGAAACAAATGGTATAGGGAACAAAACTTTAACAAAGCTTAAGCAAATTTTTTTGTAAATGTAAAATACTACTTTACAAAAAATTATATTCTGATTCTAATATTGGTTCTGATTTTATGCTGACTCATATATTGCTCTGGTACTAATGTTTTCATAAATGTTAAAAAAAATAAAAAAACAGAAATGTAGTCAAATTTTAATCAAAGTTAGTAAATAACATTTTCTACACAAATATGGCTTACTGCTTTCTTTCAACAGATTTCCATGCATTGTGCATCCCTACAGCCCCTCCAGGGTAACCGTGGGACCCTTGGCAGCATCCAGGTGTTTAGTTGTTTCACAGGAGATATTGGATGGAGCTCTGTGCTCTGTGAACTAGCCACCTTTAGGAAATATTGCTTAATGACTTGTTGCTTCTTTTACTGTAATTTCTATGCAACTTTATCCCTGACTTGCCTGGTATTTTAATTGCTTTTCATAATACTGTTTGTTTCTGATGCTCTTTAACAAAATCTCTGAGGCATTTAAAGGACCTCTTTGATATTGTAATTAGATATTTTATGTAGAGGGAAGAGTAAAGTTAGATTTGCACAAAAGAAAATCACCCTTAAAAGATTCTCATTCCATTTTGCACTTTTACTCAAATTTGTGCTAGTCTGTTGTTACATAAAAGCACAAAACATGTATAAATTTTGCGGCTACAAAGGGATAAATATGTTTATTTTTTAAGGTGTAAATACCATTGCAGGGTTTTCTACTGTATGTTGCACATTTGATCAATTTACTGCAAACATTTTTCTATTTTTATGCCAATAGAAAAGCTTGATGGAAACAGCAAAATCTAAATCAATTTAATTAATTTCACAAAATGAAACTATTTTTTTAGCTCACTTGAGGTGTTTTTTTTTTTTTTTTACTTTTTCTTTAAATAAATAAATGTGCATAAAAAGAGAGGGAAACACATTTGTAGAATAAATTCTGACATACCAAAACTTTACCTTACATGACTGATCAGCTATTTCTGCTTCCGGTGTCCCATTCAAATCGTATTTCCCCTTCAGTACTTCCAGATGGCATGTAACATCACTAAGAATGGCTGACATGATAAAGAAAGTATGGCTTCCCTGATTTCAACGCAGTAATTTAAACTTTACTCTTTAACCAATCTGTGGTCCACAGTAGTTTGCTACTTCTATTTGCTGTTTATTACAGCCAAGAATAAAGTAACAAAAAATGATGACGTTTCATTTTGCATCGCATGGTTAACTTGATCCAATTGATGAAAACATGTTTATTTTACATTTTCTTTTTTTCTTCTTTTTCAAAAGTTTAAAAGTCAAAATTCACGTGACATTTGTATGGGAAATTTAAGCTGATGTAATCATTTTTTATTTGGTATCTGTTGTGAGAGGTTTCTTTGTACCAGCTCTACCATTAAAAAGTAAGTTACTGTTTTCTTTTCTCCTTTCTGATCCTCAAACTGCTCATTAGACATGTTTCTATCAAACCTGGTTTATGCACATTTTGCAGTATCGCACGCTTGATGGAATAAGCACAATTTTAATCAACTTGCTAAATTTTGCAAAAAACATTTTCACACTCACTTAAAGAGAGATTTTGTACGTTTTTACCAAAATATAGCTTTATATACCCTTTTCGTATGACCAAAACATTGTTTGATGAGCAGACTGACACCTCAGTAGTTCAGCACCAATGCATCTATAAGCTTGCAGCCTATTTTCCCCTGAATGTACTTCAGGTCGCAAGTTCCTGTGCCGTTTCTGCTGATGTGACATCAAGGGTGTCATTGTTAAATGGGTCCAACCTAGCAAACAATCAAAGCATCATAATCAAGGTGGATTTTGTGGATAATTTTTTTAAAGCGTATATGCATTAAAGAGATGATAGAAAGAAATATTCGAATAAGCTCTGAGGTTGTTAATATTTATCTCACATGACTGATCAGCTCTTTCCAATGCCGCTGGCGTCCTAAATGCAGCATTAGAATCACGCTTCTGTCTTAATGTCTCCGGATGCTATGAGGCATCACCAATCCTGGCTGACATGATAAACTGAGTACAGCTTACATGATTACAACACATTTATTAAAACCATCAATGAAATTGATTTTCCAAAGGTTTGCTAAAAATTTGTATCACATTTGGATTGAAAAATACCTATAAATTATCCTCATCTTAAAGTGAAAAACCTGTCTGACATTATTTATGTTTGAAAATGAGAGGGAGAGGATAAACGATTAATATATGCCATCCATCTGCATGACTGCATGTGATGTGGACCTTTATGCCTGACACATCCCTCTCTGTGGATCACATGTAACTAAAGGCCAAAAACAGTGGAAAACATGAAGAGATTGCTCTTTTTTCACCACACTGATCTAGAAGTCCCAGATACGTACAGTATAGACAGGGAAAACACCAAGAGGGAGTTAGGCTGTTTGACAATGGATTAGCAGCCCTGTTTTTACAGTTTCTGGTTAAATCTGATGGAGCTGCTTAATTTTTTTTTTATTGACACTAGTGTTGCACCGATACCGATACCAGCGGGGCCCTGATCCAGCACTAAAATGGTACTAATGGTATCGGGAGTACCAACAAAAAGGGCAGCGATACCATTTTGAGAGCCAAGAGTTTATTCAACTATTGTCACCCATTCCAGGTAGGCAATAAAAAGTTATACTGGATTCACTTTGTAATAGTCTTTTTCTTACTTCACAGTTTGACAAAGCCATGATGGCAATTATTTTACATCCAAGTAGTATTCAGTTCTTCATACATACACACATATCAATTTTCAAACAGATGGTATCAGTATAGGCCAATACTGCGCAGCCAGGTATCGGATATCGGTGTCGGGGCCAAAAAATGGCATCGGTGCCACATTAATTGACACTAGGTAAGGGTTTTGCTGGTGGTTTTAGAGAGTGTGATATAGAATATATAGAGGGCCACAGAGTCAGGGTGACTCAGGTGTGTCTGAAAATGTGACAGAAATGAAAGGAGAGATTGTAAAGCAGCTCTGAGTGTGAGTCTGCATGTGGCTGCATGTTTAATGTGCCATACAGATGGTTAGTGCTGGTACAACGAAGAGGACCGCCTGTTGCTCCCGTAGAGCAGAAGACACGGGGGATCCAGAGATGAGGATGAGAAGAAGTCAACCCAGATCTGTCATAAGTAGTCTACACTCCCAAATACTTTACCCATCTGTTATGCCTTTCAGGGTGCAGGGAGCAGGAGAGGGATGATGGGGGAGGATGAGTGGAGCAAAATAAAAAGCAAACACCTTCATCTTCACACTCTGATGTGTGACCTTATTGTGTGGCTCTGGTAACAGGCTTTTATGGCATATCAGATGGAGAATCTGTGACAAGCAGTTGGTGTGATAAGCGTAGGCTCCAGATGAAAGTTTAGAGCAGTGAAAAGTTTACATTTTAAAGTTGCAGAGTTTGGGAACTTAAGGTTTAATGCTGTCAAACTTGAATCAAATTTGAATGTGGGCAATCACAGTTAAGAGGTCAAATTAATAACACGTCAGACATTAATACTTTATTAAGAAAAAATTGCTAAGATCTAATTACAATACAAAAACTTTTTAAAAGTATCTTTTGGTCTAGAAGTGAGCTGTTTAGGCAACTTCACATGACTGCACTGCAATCAGACAGATTTGGGTTGGTCTATGCAAGGTCTTAAGGAGTTCTTCTGGGTAGTACATACTTCCTCTTATGCATGGTAAAGAAACTCTTTTGATTGGGCAAAGTACCTTCATGGTGCAGAGGTTGTCGTTCTATATCTTAGTTGTAGAAAATGTATCTGTGTTTGTCTTGAAATCTGCATTTATCTGGAAAATATAATTTAAGCATAATAGCAGGCATTGCATTAGTATGCTCAATATCAACAACAAAAACATAATATATCCCCTCCCAACCAGTAAACATAGAAACTTTCTGACCTTCCATGTTTACTGTAAGTCTATCTTTAAAGGAATAAAGGCCATGCGGTTATTAATTGGGGTTCTGGTTAATTTGTGGATATTGTGATCTCTTTTGCCATCAGTCCTGTTCACTGTCATCACTATCTAAAACTCAATAAACTTGTTTACAACAAGTATTTAAAAAATGTAATTACACTTTGGGACTGATGAAGTATTTTTTGAATTTAACTAAATTAGCAGCAGTTCTAAAGGGTCTTTGAAATCCTTAGGGCAGCTGAGGGTTTGGTTTTCGATAGAAAGAAACCAAGAAAAAGAGGAAAAGTGATAAGGCCTGATAAAATCTTTAACCTTTTGTTTTCTGAAAAATGCAGGCTCAATATATGCAAAGTGCATCACTTTTAGCACAAACCTATCTATTATTAAACTATCTGGAAGTAGGCTTTAGGCTTGTTTCGATCATATCACCTGCTGATGCTATAACAATTCACCATCAGTTGGACAAATACACCGCCCTTCTGTTAGAAAACACAGTCAAGAATTCCAGCCAATATGGCCTTTGCTCTCTATGTCTTATTGATTGATTTGATAAGGATTTCTGAAGGTCATAGCAGCTGAGTAGAATTGAACTTATTGCAGCACTTGTGGTCTTTCAATTCCAATAAGTATACATCAGAAGTAGCTGGTATCAAATGCAAATAACAGTGTTTTTCTAAAGAAGATACTGCAGTGTTTTGGTTTTATATTGGCTCTGTTTGTGGTATTCTTTTTGTTGCAATTTCTTAAAGTAAGTTGGAATCCTACCTGTGAATGGTAATTATACAGGGAACATTGAGTAATTAATTAGTTAAACCTGAAACATGAAAAAAAAAATCATTTTCTTTTTACTGAGAATAGACTACATTGTTTATTCAATCAACCCAAAAAACACTTGGATGCTTTTCATAAAAAAAGGACAACATATTGATATATTAATAAGATAATATATAGACTAAAAATATTTTATGCTTAGTTTCTCGATGAGCATGAAAAATAATAATAAAAAACAAATTAATATAAAGAAAATACACATAAAGAGATAAGAAAATAAAAATCACAGTATAATTTTGCTAATCTTTTATTCATTTTTTTTTTAGCCCAGGAGTTTTATTTATGGATTGACAATTTGACTAATGTGACAGAAGGTTAAGACACTACCAAATTAGAGGTTATTGTCTTCACACCCACTAGAAACTAGTCCAAAATCCAATTGTTGTTAAACTCTATAGTTTTGAACCTGGAGGCTACATTTATGGTTTGCATCAGATTTTCCAGCTTGAACTCAAGTGAGAAAGTGCCAAGTGCAGTTAAAATGTATAGATCTGATATGCAAACACTTTATAAAGGTTACAGATTATTTACTAATAGTATTTACTATTAATGGAGCCTAGGCAGAAGTTCAACTGAAGAAACTGATTACTCACCTTTATTCGTCTATGACTCAGCCCATCAGCCTTAAAGCATCCAAAGTTCATCTTAAAAGGCCTCCAATCCACACCTGTCTGCTCCTGTGCGCAGGCGGCGGATGCACTGTGTGACTTCATTCAGATGACACCGTTTCAACCCACCTCCAGCCTCTCCTCCACCCATGTAGCTAAAGCTTCATCAGAGTGTCATTCCTCCTGGACTCTTACTGCAATCAACATCTCATCTCAACCGATCCGGCAGAAGACCGCCATGTTGAGCCTGCTTCTGCCAGAGGTTTCTTCCTAATGTTTTTCCTCTCCACTGTCGCTCCATGCTTGCTCATCACGGACAGGTTCTCTCAACCTGTGTTATCCAAACTGGACTTCCATCTTCCAGGTCCCTGAGTGAAACTCTAGTATCAGCTCATGCAATCCACTGGATCTCCCCATAAAGCTCAGCAGACTGTCTCGCTAACCAGCAGTCTACAGGCTGACCAACTTTATCTATCTCTACTCCAGCACCAGTTTCAGGCCTGGGGGGGAAACAGCCCTATTTTTTGCTCCTGTTCATGCATATCTATCAAAATTCAGAGCTATGTTTCCTGCTTAGGTCTGAGCGCCAAAGACCAAGTAATTGTATTAATAAATTTCTTCTAATTGTCTTTTCTCTTCGTGTGAGTTTTTCAGATTGAACTAATATTGAAAGTAGGCGTGTTCCACTTTAGGGCTATCTGTGAGAGCCTGTGAGAGCCTGACTAAAAAAAAAATGATAAAAATATAATGCTTGATAAAAATATTTAAAGAAAAATGATACATATCTTAAATTTTAACACAGCAAACGCTTATTTCATGCTTGTTCCAACATCTACAATAAAATGTCCCAGCTTTTCTCCCATTTCTTCTACAGCACCGAAGGCTTTTTAGATTTTGTTACATGTCTCAGCTGGCCCAAGCACAAACCTCCCTCTTACACACCTTTTAGCAAATTAGACCGTTTAATTAGGAAAGCCTCATTTGTATCAAATTATTTACATGGTGCAGCCAGCCTTCGCCAGAATATTCTAATTGATTATTGTTGCCCGAGGAGCCGCTCCCATGTGCGGGTGTGCATGTGTGTGTTTTTACAAATTATTAAATTACTTCAAAGTTATGATATTAAGGCAGATTTTTTTATCGGTTTATTGAATATGATTATGCACTTACACACCGCAGACTAAAATCAGTTTAATTAAGTTCAAATTTAAGTCTGCAGCTGCTAAATTGATTCAACAGTGACTTACTCCAATTGTTAATAAGATGCAGGTAGGCAAGTGCATTCATTTTCATTTGGGGTAAATACTTGTAGTTGAGACTGTTTGTGAGGTCAGGCTTCACTGTTTTACATATATTTGTTCACATATTAGTGGCTTTTCAACAAACCGTTCCACTGGCGCATATTAGTCATTCTCTTAACAAACAAAGTTTCCTGATTTCACACTTTGCTCTCATAAAGCTTCATTTCATAGCCAAACCATTTCTATTGTCACTTAAAAACACTCGCATTGAGCCAAGCTCCATTAAAGCAAAAAAGCAGGCCTACTTCCCCATTGAGACTTACAAATGACCCTTTGATGAGGCTGCTCTCTGACCCTTTTTAACAAAGCCGCTTGAACGAGGCAGAGCCGGGTGCATGGAGCTTTGAAGGATACCAGATAAAGAACAGAGAAAAAAAAGATGACATATTATTAGTATTCATCCAGCAGTGCAATGAACAGCCTTTCAGCAGCGCTTTCCCGCTTTTATGCTGCAGCCAAACTACAAAGTCACATTAAGTTATGACAAAACTGTAACCATGACATCAAGTAGTGGAAAATGTTTCAAACCCACATCCACTTCTTTGCATCATTGAAGATTTTAAAGACATCCTAATTATTGCTAAAAAAAAAAAGACATGCCAAAAAAGAGAAGGACAAACAAAGCTTTTTCTGAAATTAACTGAGAGAGCAACTCAAACATACCCACATTTTCTTTAAACTATATATTGAGCTTAAATGTTTGGCTTGATGTAATTAACATCTACAGTACAGAGGTGTCAAGTAACAAAGAACAAATACTTTGTTACTGTGTAGACGTTTTAGGTATCTATACTTTACCAACAGCGTCATAGGCCCCCAAGGTTCGTCAGCAACAGCATTTAGAAATATTCAAGATGGACAACCTGAAGAAAAAGATTAAAGGTCCACACCAAAAAAGTTATGAGTTCATAAAAAATGAGGGAAGAAGGAAATGATGAATGAGGGGACGAATGGATGAAACGAATGGAGGGCACAAAGAATCTTCTGGAAAAATTAAACTCCCAATTTTTCCAAGCTTCCACTGAAAAACCGTATGATTGCTCTATTGAATCAATACATGAAAATCAGAGATAAATAAAAAATAAAATAAACAGAGAAAATTCTGCCAAGCTTTACGGCACACATTTCAAGCATTCATGTTTGCTCTTTGCCAAAACCACCGGTTCAAATGCATGGCGACATATATAGTCAACCAACCAATAAATCAACCAACCATACTGCAGCAGAAGCAAAGCGACTTCCCAGATTTCAAACCAAGAAAACTTTCTCTCAAATGCAAGCATCTCCCAGGTTGACAGAAAATGGACAGAAAAGTAGAAACTCTGCTGTGAGTGGCGGTTGTGGGAAATATTGTAATTAATTTTAAAGAAAATGGAAAGACTTTTTAAAGGTAGCAAAATTTCAAATATTTGTAAAAAAAATTTTTGAAAATTTGATACAGGAAACCACATCGGGTGTCGCTTCTATCAACTGAGAACAAAAGACAGGGGGGTTATAATTTTCATGAATTCCCAAAAATAAAGAAAATCATAAAATAATTGGTAAAAGAATATGTCTTCCTTCTCAACCCCAATTTCAGCTCTGAAATTCAGATGGCATAAGCAAAATATTATGCAATAAAACAGTATGGACAGTCTGTTTTAACATTTCAGGCAGTTATTGGTGATATAATGGTGTGGTAAGTATTGTTTTGCCACACTTTGGACTCTTAAGTACAAACCACTCAACTAAACATTGTTTAAATGCCAAATATGAACATGTTCTGTATGAAAAAAATTGAACATGGTGAAAAAAATCAATGATACATAAAAAAGTAAAGAAAAGGTCCTTGTAGGGAAGTATTCTAAAGACTTAGTGGACCTTTGTGGGAAACACTGCTAAGAAGTTCTAAACACAGCCAATAAAAATGCAAAGCAATAGAACAACAGCGAAAGTGAGATAAATATGCTCAACATTACAGATGGTAGTTCCCCAGTTTACAGTCTTTAAAGTAATCTAAATGAAACTCCAGACACTCCACTCCCCCCCCAAAAAAGAGTAAATGTTCACTTCATTTTCTTGACTTTCATTACTGTGGAAACACCGAATGCTAACAGCAATATATACTCCTTCCCCCTCACCCTGTTTACTGTAGCTCTGCAAACTAAATCTCTGCCAGAGGAAAAGGAATATTTCCACGACTCTCCCGGCAAATCGGAGAAATGACAACCAATTTCACTGTGCCTCTGGATACTTGGATTTGCACGCTAAATCAAACACTGAATAGTTGGGGGAAAGGTGTGTATATTATGATCTGGAATTCTGTGGCACAGTTCAATGAAATGCCCCATTCAATAACGTCCTTAGTTTGAATTAAGTTCAGAGATGTTTTAATTCTCAGACACTTTTAAATCTAAAAACTGTTTGAATGCTTGTAATGCAATGAATGACAGACAGTAGCAGGAAATGTGCCACTGAGCATTAATTAAAGCATTGTGACAGGATTTAAACATCTTTTAAAATGTCCATCCATCTACAAACAGCCATGTAGTTCAGGGAGAACGAAAGAAAGAGGGGCAGAATAATAAATTAACTTTAAGCCGTAATAAAAGCTAACAATATGTTAATTATTCACTTTGAAACTCTTCTAATTATCGCTATTTCATCCATATATTCTAGTACAGATGGTCTAGATACACACTTTTTGACTTAACTCCAAAAAGCTTGCTCTGATATTTCAGTCCTTATATCTCAAACCAGCGGACTCGTCTCTGTTTTGCACTTGTGATCAGATTATTCAGAACAGAGACAGGCAGAACAAAGCTCTCCTTCTAATCGCTGCCGTATCTTTGTCTCTTGTTGTCTCAAAATGCCAGAGCCAATATGCCAACAAATCCTTTTTTTCCCCTCAGTGATCTAGCCCAGACACATCTGTACTCAGATCAGTCGGAAGGAAGCCGGGTAGACGGAGAAGTAAACGAGGCTCCTCTCTTGTTTGGTAATGGGCTGGGTGGCAATGAAGGGAATGGAGACAGAGATAACAGCTCTGTTGTTAATTCTTATGAAGACAGATGTGAGGAAATTTTGGGTTCAAACAGTTAAACATCAGAAATGAAATAGTGTTGACTTGCGTTGTAAATAAAGCATCTATCAGAGTTCATATCAAAGACAAGGCAAGCTTTCAGATAACTAATTGAATTCTGTATGACTGTTGTCAGACTGCAAAAGTAGGAGAATGAACCCCGAACAACAGACAGATGAATTAAACATGTTTTTTGACAATACACGTGATTGTCATGCATGGTATCCCACACAATGAATTATATATTAAGAAATATATTTTTTACATATTGAAAAAGCCATTATATGGTGTAACAGATGTTTTTTAAAGTAGTTTTTTACTTTAATTAAAAAAAAGTTTTTAATGCCAAATACCAAGGGTTGGCCTAGTGGTTAGAGCAGTGCACTTGTGCTCTGAGAAGATTGCAAGTCCTTGGTTGGATCCCCACAGCCTGCACTCTGGGTCCCTGAGCAAGTCCAATAACCCCAAACTGCTCTCCGGGCGCCGCACAATGGCCAAGCTCAAGGAGATGCATCATATTTTTTTGCAGCAATGTTGCAAGAAATCTCAATCAAGAAGTAACAGATAGGCAATGATTTCAATACTGTATCCACTACTAGGGGCTTGCTAAGTCCATAGAGAAGTATCCTTTCTTAATGTGGATCGCACCAGCTGGGTTTGTATTAAGACTTTAGAAAGGGGTTCTTAGTGCAGTTGTTTGGTCCAGTCAGTGTTCATTTAGGTTTATTTACATAGAGAAGAACAAATTCTGGATTGTTAAATTGGAATAGATGTGTTAGGTGTAAATATGTCCTAAATAGCTGTTCTTAGCAGCAGAAATGCATAGCTCAAGAGGGAGAATCTGGAAAATGAATTATTATTATTACATTATTGCTTGTGCTCTCTAGAATTTTGGCCTATTAAAATGTTTTTTGGGAAAAGGCCCTACAGTATTTATATGGAAGAATGTATTCTAGTCAAACATGAGTAAAACTGAACTTCCTGGCATACTTGTAAAGCTCATTTCATGGTTTCAACACTGCACATCACTACAATTAAATTAAAGATCTTCAAAAGTCCCTCAACAAGATACCTTCAAAGAAGTAACAGATTCTTCTTAATCTGTGTCTGTTAATTTTTGAAGGTACTTTGATCAAAAAATATCTTGAGCTGTTGGTCTTGGGATCAGCATGGTTAGTAGAATGGTTTAAAAACGAAGAAAAACAATAAACTGAGGGCTCAAGGGGAACATGCAAGCAGAAGACTGACCTGGAAAAAAACATTAAATGGGTAGGCAAACAGGAGAACCCAGCAAAGAACAATGGGAAATGATGAGTATACATAATGAGGCATGGGTGGAGAAAAGACCAGCAAACCAATAAAGTATTCCAGGGAGATCTGGAACAGCTGTTTTAGGAAAGGCTGCTGAGAGAGGGAGACCAACTAATACAGTGTGAGATAAGCTGGGGGAAAAAAAGAAGGAAAATGGATGGAAAGAAAATCTAAAACCTATAGACAAATAAAATAGGGAAAACCTTGAGTGAGAAAAAACAACAAGAAATTGATCAAGATGTAAATTTAATTAAATCCAAAACCCAAATACTGCAGGACTGCAAAGCAGAATGCCCACATTCACACCTAAAGGCCTTTAATAATGTTTTTGGGCTATGAAAGGAACACAGAGAAGTTGCAGAAATCAAAATGATCCCCCAGGACGACATATAAATGCAGAACAAAGAAAGCAACCAGGATTTTAATCATCTTAACCGTGAGGTTGAAATGCTAACAACTATACCCATGTACAGTCCAGGAAAATGTTAGAACGTAACAGATGTGCAAAATCAGATCACATTTTTTGACAAATCACAAATTTATTGTAACCATGTAAACAAAAGTAAAAGATTTTTTCCTTTAAAAGACTAAAACCACAGCTTTACTTTTGTATTTGTATTCTAAATGATTTATAATACACCCTAACATAAACCCCCTTTAGAAGATTCTTTAAGATCTGCCACAAAGCTTTACTCACCGGGGTAGCCATCAGCAATGAGACAAGGAGAATGATAACAGAAACTAACGGACCAGATAAAGAGGACTTTCTCTTTTGGATTCCTCTACCAACATGGCTGTAACTCATCTTTGAAGCTTAGTTGAGCAGAGAATAGGTGAGAGTAGGCTCATGGGTGAGAAGAATGGCAAAACATGGGTTAATTTACATGAGTTTCCCCAAATTCTAAAAGAATCAGGGAAGAAATAGAAAGCACAATAAAAAAAAATTGTATGCATGTATGTTATATACCGGAAGAACAGGTCTGCCCCTTTGGAATGGGTCTCAATGACTCCCCAATCACAAGAGGTGGACCTGTTGTTCCAGTTGAATCTGCATGTTTTCTAAGCCAAAACAAGGCTTTGTTTGGTCCACTCTATAAAGCTCGGAACTCAGCGCTAATTCTGAAATTTTCAACTAAAAAAGTTCCTGGATAGGAAGCGAAACTTCTGCAAACTTGGAAAACAAAGCCCAGTGGATTGTTTTTGAACTTTTTTGGAACATATATGTCATAAAAGGCAGTTAATACTGATTAACCTTTTAATAGTAAACCACAAACACCTGGATTCCTTTTCCGATTAAGTAAACAAATATCTCAAAGCAGTTTGTGGAGGTGTTTGGTATGGATTGAAAGGTATGCAATGAAGGAAAAAATCTACAAGCGTGTTATATTAATCCTAATGTTCATCCTAGGAATAACTTTTAAGATTCATGTGAGTCCCAGGGTTTTATATTCAAACAGGCAACAGGTGTTCCAGCTCCTCTCCCTCTCTGTATTGCTGTTTTTTCTCACAGACTGACAGCAGAACAGGTGATTCTTTGCTCATTGTCATTCGAGCAGTCAGCTGTGCATGAAGGTCAAGACAAGGAACAAGCCAATCAGAGGGGAGAGAAGAGACTAAAGTGTGATTGACTGACTGGGTGCTGGTGGAGAAGCTGTTAGCTGGGTTTGGTGCTTTGAGACTCAGGCATGTGTGTTAGTGAGAGGTTTTATATAACAAACAGTATATGCATACCCAATGAGAAATCGGTAAATGAAATGGCTCTGGTTGCCATGGCAGCGCACCTGGTGTGATGGAATATCAACTAGGCCTTGATAATATGATGGCGTGAATGGTTTTAGATCACGAGGATTTGAGCCAGTGTAGTGTCTGTGTGTGTCTGTGTGTTTAAGGACAATTTCCCCCATATACCACAATGCAAGGACCCCTCTGCCCCTTGTGAGGACCAAAGCATGTTCCACATAAAGGAAAGTTCTATTTTTGAGTTATGGGTTAGGTCTTGTCAAACTGTGGTGTTTCTTAAAGAGGAAGGTACCACGCTCTGGGGAGGGATTTTTACACAATGTAGGGCTGTGCATGGTAGCAATATATACTAAAGAGGGTGCTCCATTTCTATTTGGGAGGCATTTGCCTGAAGATAAAAATTACACTAACGATGCACAACAATACGAGTTTAACATTTGAACTACTTGCACTAAACTGTGGTCTGTAATATCAAAACATGCATGTGTCAGAGTTTGGTGGAGGTTGGTCGAGGACCCAAATGCAAAGCGATGAGGAAGCAGAGATGATTTTTGTGGATTTAATCAAAGTTCCAGAGGCAACAATGGCAAAAATACATAAATACAAAGTACTGAAAACCAAAAAATCTAAAGATGCCAGGGAGAAACACAAGCAGGGAGCCAAGTAACAAAAAAGCAACAAAACAACAAGAAACCAGCAATGAGGAACTGCAGAAGGGGTGTATATATGGGGAACAGAACAAAGGATAGGCTAATGTGGAGCAGGTGTGAATAGAAGTAACTAGAAGGGAGGCCAGGGGAAAGGAAACAAGCACAAGGGGGCAAGACAGAGTAACTCGAGGAAAACAAAACTGCATGAAAATAACACAATGTGGAAAAGAAACCAGAAAGAAACAAGAAAACAGAATAACATTAAACAAAGTGGAACCAAAAACTTTATAAAGAAAGAAGTACACAAAAGGAGAATTATAACAGCATGACAATACTTCGACTGTAATGCATTTATGTAATTCATTCTGTGTTTCTGTCAACTTCTTGTGCAATTGACGCTGCTTTGCATACTTTTTGAGCCTCTTGGACAATTTGTCCTATTCTGACATTTTTTTTTGTTTTGTTTTTTTACGAATTCCAAAGACTTGGACTGTAACAGACATTTACCTTCCAACTGGACCACAACCCATAGCATGTAGCCAGAGCTACAATGAAATTAATTAAGGTTAAGGCTGTCAAACTCCTATCTTGATGGCAAGTGTCCTGATGGGCAATGACCATTTTTTTTTTTATTTAGGTCCATTTAAACAGAAGACTAAGCGGGGAAATCTTTCACATGGACTCAAGGTTTAAAAAAAGATCAATTAAAGTGCAGAATTTATTCCAATTGAGAAATATTAGAATGACATCAAAGGTTATATATTGTGCTCTTAAGTCAAATATCGGCACATATTATTATGGAATAATGCATATATCAGTTATTTTAAATGCTATCCTTCCAATGTGGAAAAATGACACTCCACATGACATCACAATAGAACCGCTGCAACATGGTCACACACAGCATCTGGCAATCAGGCTCTACTTTAGGAAGGCTGAAAAAATCCAAAGACTTCTGCAGCAAAACAAAAAAACATATAAATAAATAAAAACAAAAAACATTTCAACGACTTCGACACTACCTAAAAAGAACACTTGCTCACTATATAGATTAGTTGCTAAAAGAGCTTGTCACTGATAAGAGAAAGTTGGTTCAAATGGTTTGAAGACTTTTGGAAGTCTCAGTACTGTAATAGAAGAGCAGGCTTGGATAAAATCATGTTTTCATCCACACTAATTTTATTAATTTTTTTTTTACTTTTCATTTGTCTGTTTGTAAGCGGCAGAAATTTAACATTAGTTTTGCACCTCACAAAGTTTCCCTTTATGAGATCATTTCTAATAGAAAGGCTCGAGGGTAGAACATATTTTCCTCTTACAATTTTGTGTCTGTGGAGTAATATGTTAGATTATCTAAATTGAGTTGTCATTTATTTGATGTTTAAACTGTCAGACTCTTTTAGCAGAATACAAAGCGCACATTCCTTTTTTTAGGGCTCTTTACCAACTTATCTTACTGTAACTCTGGCTGATAAGGATATGATGCATTAAGTCTGGTTTGCATCCAAGTCCATCTTTTCAATCAGCTGGTAAAATAGCATTCAATGTGCAAAGATAATATTATCCATCAAAGAAATAAGACTGCTTCTTAATATGAAGCCATAATCATTTTCGAAACATTAAAGATTAATTATCCAATCAAACATTTTGCTGCATTGCCAGCTAATAGGTAGGTCACCACTAAAATCTACAGATAAAATACTGTGAAAAAGAATGTACGGTAAGCGTTTTGACGTCCATGTAAGAAAAAAATATTTATATTAGGAGAAAACATGACTTCTCTTCCCCGTGAGGCCGTATGCAGACCCCGTGGTTGTCATCCTCCTCCTACACATTTCTTCCCGTCTCTCCCCCTCTCATTTATTTCAATTTGTCATGCTTTGCTTTTCCCTTAAGAGAGCGCGCTTGCTTGTAAGTGGCCCCATATAGGCCACGAAATTGTGTCTGCGCTTTGGCTGTAATGAAACATTTAGATGCAGGGTAGAGAGTGATGGTTGTGAATTAATACTGGTGTTGATGTTGCCAGGGCATAGCTTCTGTTTCAGGCTGTTAGCTCAACTTGCCTATCCAAGATGTATAGGGTGGCAGGAGATGCATCCTGTCAAGCTGGTGATTTTGGTTATAGCAAAGAAATGGTCATGTTTTTTTCCCCCAAGGGTAAAGTTTAACATTATAACAATTTTATTAAAATGAATCATTTTGCGAAAACCTGATCTGTTAGTGTAAAGTCAAATGTTAAACTAGTGTCAAACAATATCTGTCTAGGTTAAGTTCTAAGCTCACCCATTAAGCAATATTTAACGTGCTCTGACTCTTTGATTATGGCAAGATAAAAGGGTGACCACTATGGATCATACCAATACTTTACATAAAGACAAGTAAAATATGCCCTATACGATAAGCTAGTCATGGTGTTTTTGTATCTGACAACACATAACTGGCTCAGTGTTACTATTAACTCCAAAACAATAAGAAACAAATCTGTTTCACAGATTCATCTTCAACTTTAATTTAAGTTTGGCATGATTTTGGCCTTTTTGCCTGCTCTCCCCTGCCTGCACCCTAATCCCATCTCATTCACTCCACTTATTGACAAGAGCAGTTTTCCTTGTGCTTTGGTAAGTAGGCCTTGGTGCTTAATATGGCTCCAAAGTTGTTGTGCAATTATGATACTGTATACACTGCTCAAAACAATAAAGAGACTATAAAAAAAACATCATAGATCGGAATTGATGAAATATTCTCATTGAGTACTTTGTTCTGCACAAAATTGAATGTGCTGGCAACGAAATTACAAAAAAATCATCAATGGAAATGAGATGTGTTAACCAACGGAAGCCTTGATTTGGTGTTACACACAAAATTAAATTGTAAAAACACTACAGGCTGATCCCACTTTGATGTAATGCCCTCAAAACTGGTCAAAATGAAGAGTGTGCCCTCCATGTGCCTGTATGACCTCCCTACAATGCGTGGGCATGTTCCTGATAAGGACAATCTGGATGGATGGATCGAAACATGATGTCCCAAGTGTGCTAAATCGGATTCAGGTCTGGGGAACAGGCAGGCGAGTCCAATGCTTGAATACTTCTTCTTGCAGGAAACGTTGGCACACTCTAGCCACATGCATTGTCCAGCATTAGGAGGAACCGAAGGCCAACCGCACCCACATATGGTCTCACAAGGTGTCTTAGGATCTAATCTTGGTACCTAATTGTAGTCATGCTACCTCTGGTGATGACATGAAGGGCTGTGTGGCTCCAAAGAAATGCCACCCCAGACCATTACTGACCTACTGCCAAACCTGTCATGCTGAAGGACGTTGCAGGCAGCAGGTGGCTCTCCACAGTTTCTCCAGACTCTGTCACATCTCTTGCATGTCAAACTGCTTTCCATTATGACAAGCAATGGGCACCAGTGGGGAATTTGCCACGCCTGGTGTTCTCTGGCAAATTTCAAGTATCCTGCACTGTGTTGGGCTGTGATCACAACTCCCATCTGTAGACCTTGGGTCCTCATACTATCCTAATGGGGTTGTTTTCCAACAGTTTGACGACACATGGACAATTTTAATTTGGTCACCTTCCAGGGCTCTGGCAGTGCTCCTCCTATTTCTCCTTACGTAAAGGTGGAGGTAGCTGTCCTGCTGCAAGGTTTTCTACGGCCACATCCGCCTCTGGTGTACTGGCCTTTCTCCTGGTAGCGCCTGCAGCATCTGGATACTACAATGACAGACATAACAAACCTTACTGCTACAGCTGTGGCCTGTGCCATCCTGGATGAGCTGCACTACCTGAGTCACTTGTGTGGGGTTGTAGAGTCCTTCTCATGCTACCACGAGTGTGAAAGCATCACCAACATTTAGAAGTAACCTGAACATCAGCCAGAAAGCAAATTAACTGAGAAGTGGTCTGTAGTCCCCACCTGCAGAACCACTCAATTGTTGAGTTTGTCTTGGTAATTGCCAATGATTTCCATCTGTTGTCTATTCCATTTTCAGAACAGCATGTGAACTAGATTTATCAGTGATGCTTCTAAAGTAGCAAAGGGGTAGGGGTAGCAAATATGTTATCTAATCAATCTGTCTCTGTGAACTCATGCCCAAATGCCTATGTATTAGAACAACAAAAGAAAGAGTAAATCAAGTTGAAATCATGATCAAACAGAAACTCTGCACATATATGGTATAGAATTTCCAAAACTTAAATCCAAGATATTTGAGTTTATTAACAAAAATCATTCAACTCCAAGTAAAAACTAAAGTAAAAATATTTTAGTTAAAAATTGTTGGAACATAAAAGAAGCGCAATCCAGTGATCAGTTTTATTACCTTTAATATTCAGTTCTCTTTTTTATGTCATTGCAATATAGTACTTTTCTCTGTGTCTTCCTATAATGTTTTGTTCATGAACACCACGTTGAGTTGTTTTGTTACTTAAATATGCTATTTTAATGATGCCTTGACATGGATTCTACTAGAACACTCTCACCTGCCCACTATTTCCTCTTCATGCACTCCTGCTCCAGCCTATTGGCACCATTCTTCTCCCTGACCTCAGCTGGTCATCATTCAAGACTCTGTATTTAAAGTGACAGTACAAGGATGCCCTTGCCTTCCAGCCTAACAGCAAACCTTGTCTGCCTTCATCCGACTGTCCTCCCCATAGCTCTCCTCACTCTTCAGCCTACATTTTGTTACTAGTATCAGACTCTTAGGGACAAACGTCTATAACTTAGATCTACATGCTCTGCAGATTATATGCATTTAGTATCAACTTCTTCTGCTGCTGGCAGAGTACCAAAGACTTCTACAGTATATATATATTTTTTTATGTCAATAAAACTCTCAAATTGATGTCTTCCTTCAAATGAGTTGCTCCGTTTTGATATAGCTTGCCCTACTAAAATATTTCCACAAGAAGCTGATGAGGATTCTCAGTCATCCAGGTCATAGTCATTCCCTAAAAGTTTAAAAAAAACAATCTACTGGACTGGTTTCCAGGTTTGAAGACGTTTCGCTTCCCCTCCAAGAAGCTTTCTCATTTCAAATGTCTGGATCCGCAGTGAGTTTGAGGCTTTATATACTGTAGACAAGGCCTTGTATTGCTTGGAAAAATGCAAATTGAAACCGACGAGCAGGTCGTTTGGTTCCATTCCATTCCACAATGGAACCAAACGACCCGCTCGTCGGTTTCAATTTGCAAGTGAAACGTCTTCAAACCTTGGAAACCAAATCCAGTGGATTGTTTTTTTTAAACTTTTACGGGATTTCCACAAGAATGCTAAGAACAAAGCTAATCTGAGTTTACAGCAAAACCTCTGAAGATGTGGTCCAGGGTTTTCTCACATCCTTTTATTATTAGTTTTCAATACTGCTTCCAAGGGCATTTGGTAAACTCACATAATGATATGTCCACCTAAACAAGATAAATGCAACATGGCTTAGGCTGACTAAATGCATCAGAGTTACACTTTGATTATTACAGCATAAATAGGGGGGCGTTTTGTAGATACAGAGGATTTAGAATGTAGCACGTTGTTATCTTTTTTTTTTTTGCATTAATTTAACAAGTAAATTATTAAATGAAAAGGAGTTGAAACTGGTGAAGTTCGGTTTCAGATGGGTTTACCTTTCCCTCGCACTGTTTAAGCCACACTGAGGATATACTGTATGGAAATTTTTTTTTCCATTTACTGAAGCAGAGAAGGTAATGCTGCATTTTCTAAATCGAATCCCAGAGAATCCTTTGATATAGATGTTTTACAAGAAAGAAAGAAACTGAAGAAAGAAAAGGATGAAAAATGTTTTGAGTTGTGTGACCAGTGCCAGGAAGACCTGTTGAGCTCAGTGACCTGGATGCTTAATGTTAGCAGCATAGCAGGGCAGCACTGTTTTCCTTACATTTAATGCATTAAAACAGGGCAACATTGTTTGTGAGTGTTTTAAAAGTGTGGTGATATTAATGGGAAGAAGGTGAAAGAAGTTTGCAAAATATCAGTCTCATGACACCATGTTTTACTGAACCGTTACTTTAAGCTGTATGAGTTATCTATAGCAGCCGATGAAATAAGAGAAATACCAACAATTATGAGTAATTCACCTAATTTTAACTTCAGTGGGAAATTTAAAAATAAATACGGCTACAAGAGAATGCATCTCATGAAGCCTAATTAACCTCTGCCACCTCTGACAGCGTTATATCTATCCTCCAACCATGGAGCTCTATAATCAACACTTCAGCACATGTTGCTGCATTCAGCCTCTTGTTAGCATTAAAGGTGTTAAGTTATAAAGAAATGCATCTTTTCTTATATAAATGCTGAAGTCTTTGTACGGTTGCCTGACTCATCTGGGTCTAGTCTGGCTGCTTTAGAACAATTGCATTAGACACAAGTTGCAGCTGTGTTTGTGAGGATGGATAGTTTTTGCAAATAATTCATCCAAATAACCAGTAAATACATTTATTGAATTAAATGATTGAACATTGCTTAAATATTCACATATAGGAATACTTCGAGAATAGATGCTTTGCTAGCTCTAATCTTTATTTTCTTGTATAATAATACCAGACTCCTCACATTGTCCTGTCTGATTCAATGTTTTTATAATAAAAAGTATAAAAATAAATAAAGTTATATTTAAGGTTCCTTTTCTTTTTTCTATTCAGTGTAGGCAGTGGCTTCAGGCACACACACTTTCCTCATTATGCACACAGCTCCAATGAGACTCTGCACACTTTCCTCAAGCAAATCTATTTTCTCAACCTGGTTTAGGGTCATCGACTTGTGAGACACAGAGGGAATGCATTTGTATTCAGAGATCAAAGCTGGACCTGTTTTTGTGATGTTTTCTAAGTCAGTCTCCTGAGCGCTACTTTGAGTGTTCTTTGATTCTTTTTTTCATTTAACAGGTATGAGAAAAATATAATGAAAGAGAGGTAAATTAACAAGTGGATCCTTAAGACTGAAGCCCTATACTTCCTGATAAGTGCTTGAACTCTAGTTCAGAATCAGAAATACTTTGATAATCCCAGAGGGAAATTACTTATGTTACCCACTCCAGTTACAGTTACATATATATATATATATATATAT
>NW_015150937.1:32309-42554 GCF_000732505.1 Cyprinodon variegatus | reverse complement strand
ATATATATATATATATATATATATATATATATATATATATATATATATATATATATATACATATATATTTGCATATGTAAAACTAAATCCAAGTAAAGTGATAAATCCAAGTAAAGTGATACGTGGCGTGCAAAAATAGTTCACATAAACTGCTGCTTACAAAATATCTTGCTTTGTTTAAATAATCATATTTCTGAGCAAGTATGTAAAAGTGATAATATCATCCGTTTAATTGGATTGATGTCCGAACCTTGAAGTTTAAGATTATAATGCGATGATGTGTCAAGAAGTTAAGTGGTGTATAGACTTTGCCAAGGTTCTGCAAGTTCAAGGTCCAGACCAAAATAACTTATTTGCCATTAGAGCAAAATGGAATAGGCCAATTTAGAATTTGATCAAATAAAGCAGAAATGAGCCTGTCAGAATAGTGTAACTAATGTTTCACAGTGGAACCAGTGTGTTTTATATCAGATCATTAACCTCCAGCCATTGAATAACTTATGCTTACACGTTTGCCTTATAGGTTCCCGGAACCAATTAAAAAATGGCTTAAATCCTTCCTGGTGTGTTCATTTATTGGACTATGAAAGCAGCCCGACAGACTTATGACACAGCCATCATGGCTAATGTAATTAGTCTGTAGTTATAAAAAGAATGGTGGTAATGAATAGTTTAATTCTGGAGCAGGAGTAATCCTTTTTCCTGCTATGCTTTAATATCCCACAGCAGCACATCCTCTTGTAGAGCTGACAGAAGGCCTGCTTGTAGAAGGATGTATTTGTGGTGCCAAAATTTAGATACATTTAGCGAGGTAATAACAGACACAGAATCATGCTCTTATACATTTAAGCCAGATGCACCATAACTCTCCCTCCTGTTGGCCCTGTCAATCCCACCCCGAGAGCGATATGCGAGGCAGAGTTCAAAGCACTCTGAGCAGGAGTGCCTCAGGTCTTCCACCAAGGCTTCTATACAAGCTCTGCTGTCTGCTAGAGGGTGAAATAAGCCCTGGCTGACCAGTCTGAGCTGTGATTTGTTTCGTAAAACCAGATAGGAGGGTCTTTCGTCTTTAGCCCTCCTGCATGTTTTCCAGCTGATAAATTGCATATCTGGTCTGGGCAGGAGGAACGGTGACTGTCTGTCAATCTTTCGAGTTGGGAGGCGCTCAGCTGGGTAAAATATAGGATGGTGGGAATGTTACTGGTTGTGTTCGTGGAGGTGTCACTTTAAAGTGTGCCCACCTGGAGTAAATTTATTCCTGGTGGATGAAATGCTTCTCAAAGCTGAAGAATGGATAGACCTCAGCACAAAAGCTGGTCTGTAACCAAGGCTTATAGTTATTAATAATGGATGCATTAGCAACAAAAAATGGACAATGAAAAGCAAACATTGCAAGGATTCAGAAGGTCAGTGATGTGTCATAAATGTGATCCATTTCATTTTTTTCACTTGCTGCAGTATGGAATGTAAAGCACACATTCCTCTAATTTTGCTTCTGTTTTTTTTTTATTTCATTTTCCAAACAGACGTGGATCCTTCAACTTTTCAAAGGGGTGGCCCCATGGGGGCCATTCAAAATCTTAGGCTGGCTCACAAAGACCAGCCAGAACCAGAGGTTTGTAGTAATTACTTACATTTACACAGTTACATTTACTTGAGTAATATTTTGAAGAAAAAAGTAGTTTTAGGAGTAGATTTACAGTTCAATTCATACTTTTACATGAGCAATATTTTTGCAAAGTATTGCTTCTCCTCTGTGAGTAATTTGAACTATTCCAAAGTCAGGTAAACATACAGTAAACAGTACATATTAACAGTGGAAATTTGTCACCCTGTCCTTACAAACAGTTTATATTTAATGACTGGTTTTCTAAGGTTCATATTAAGAAAAAAAAAATTGGTACAAGCATTTCTTTTTGTATTCTTTAGGTATTTGAGTCTTCAAAATGCCACAACCTTCACATAAAGACCTTTTGCCAGCATAAATATTATTTCTGATGATAGTATCCAAGTTACTCAGTACTGAAGTAGCCTTTCTACCGAATACTTTTTTACGTTTACTTGAATAAGTTCTTGGATGACTTCTTTTCACTTTTACTTGATTAACAAAATGTTAAATTAGTGCTAATCTTACTTGAAACTCTACCCACCTCTGTCCAGAACAGACTTACAGGAGTTTTCTTAAAATAAAAAACAACAACACTGGTATACATGAATAAATTACACGAACAAACTAACTAAGGAACAAATGGAGGGCCTCAATCACTCACTAAATAAATAAATACATAAATGAATATAACAACTTATTTATATATAAGATATTTATAGAGACAACACATGTCTAAGAATGATGAAACCGCTTAATGTCCCTAATAGCTCCTGGGAAGCAGCAGCTCTGAACTCTGTGCAAAGAAACTTGAAAGGTAAACTCTACACATCTCGTAAAATCGTAATGGTTCTGTATTCTCCTTTTTTTATGGTTATGTTTTTAGTGGAAGCTGTTTTACAGTTGCTGTATTTATTCCAATTTGTTGACCCAAACTCTATGAAAGAATTGGTGCAGCACCTTAATAAAATCATTGTGGCTAAATAGATTCTTTGTTACTATTATCATCATAGGAAAACATAGAATTTATATATTTTATATGTATGTTTGTTTTTGTTGTTTTTTTTTTTAAATCAATGTTTACTTTAAAGTAGGAATGTTAGTTAAGAGGTTAGTTTGTTGAATTCCTTTGTGATCGTAGCAATGAAGATTGAAAATAGTTTATCTCATTTCCTTTAATTTTTTTCTGAAATTCAAGTGTAAAATAAAAAAATTAAAGTACATTTATGGTGGTACATTTTCAGAATACTTAATTGTTACAAAAAAATATCTTTATAATTTTTATTTAAAAAAAAAAACAGTTTCTAACATTAAAAAGCTGTTTCTTTAAAAAAAACAAACAGTTATTGTTAATAGCTAGGTTGCTATTTTCTCAGAAAAGCTCAGAAAACAATTACTGTTTCTTTTGTTGATTTTATCATAATGCAAAATTCAAAATCTAATAAAACCAGCGTGCCCGAATAAGTGTCTTATGCATTTTTTCAGTCAGACGAGTATATTCTATGTTATTATTTTGTAGTTAATACCCACAGTTTTGGTTGCAATGCATATCTAAGAAGGTTGTGTTTTGACCAATAGGCACATTAAAGTTCTTGTTTTCAGAAATAAACTGAATTCATTCTGGAAAAGTGAAAATCATGTTTATATGACTTAAGGCGACACAATGCGATGTGAAACTTTTTGCTATTTAACAACTCGGTGTTAATCTCTAACCCATAAGCAAAACATAAGACCTTTCATCATATATCTTTGATTTAAATGCAAATTGTGTACTCACACTCGGTAGAAAATGACACTTGTTTTCCGTTTTCTGCCCCCCTCTGTGCACTACTTTGCAAATTAAATGGAATGTTTGTGACAGTTTGATGCTGGTGGAGGAAAAAGCAGACAGAGCTTTGGATAGGAAAATGTTCCCTTAGGGGGACGGCCCTGGTTTGATGTTCTTAATAAACTTCAAATCCGACAGGCTGACAGCGGCAGCATGCTGCTGTTTATTTCTCTCCCATTTTCACTGTGAGATACGGGGCCTTGTTGAAATAGGGGAAAACAAAACTTTAAGAATTTGGAAGAAAAGGTTGGCAAAATAAGGTATGTATGCATGGATGGATATTTAATATGAGAATGAATTTTGTGAATTAGTAGAAAGAGATCACATATAATAATTAGAGTGCACATATTTTGTTACATTTAATAGGGATCTATGTATGCAGACTGCTTCTGCAATTATTTGTGAAAGATTCTGGCTTACTTAATTTTGATATAAATCAAGTTCTGACGCCTTTGTTTTATCTGTGCATTTATGGGGTTTACGGCCATTTTGTAACTATAACCAAATAATTTTAGTTGCTTTTAGATTTGTTGGTTTCACTATTGTATTCAAGAGGAACTGAAATCATACTGTCACACGAGATCTGCAGCAATAAAAACCCAGAAAAGGATGCTGTTTATGGAAAACTTATAATAACACTAATATTTCCTCTGTCTCTAGCACGCAACACTGAAAAGAAAACAGCTACTGGTCCTGCTTGTCTCTTACTAAGATCTAAGAAACAGTGGCATTTAGAGCTGTATCTTGGGCCACATTTATTTTTNACAGTTTTGGTTGCAATGCATATCTAAGAAGGTTGTGTTTTGACCAATAGGCACATTAAAGTTCTTGTTTTCAGAAATAAACTGAATTCATTCTGGAAAAGTGAAAATCATGTTTATATGACTTAAGGCGACACAATGCGATGTGAAACTTTTTGCTATTTAACAACTCGGTGTTAATCTCTAACCCATAAGCAAAACATAAGACCTTTCATCATATATCTTTGATTTAAATGCAAATTGTGTACTCACACTCGGTAGAAAATGACACTTGTTTTCCGTTTTCTGCCCCCCTCTGTGCACTACTTTGCAAATTAAATGGAATGTTTGTGACAGTTTGATGCTGGTGGAGGAAAAAGCAGACAGAGCTTTGGATAGGAAAATGTTCCCTTAGGGGGACGGCCCTGGTTTGATGTTCTTAATAAACTTCAAATCCGACAGGCTGACAGCGGCAGCATGCTGCTGTTTATTTCTCTCCCATTTTCACTGTGAGATACGGGGCCTTGTTGAAATAGGGGAAAACAAAACTTTAAGAATTTGGAAGAAAAGGTTGGCAAAATAAGGTATGTATGCATGGATGGATATTTAATATGAGAATGAATTTTGTGAATTAGTAGAAAGAGATCACATATAATAATTAGAGTGCACATATTTTGTTACATTTAATAGGGATCTATGTATGCAGACTGCTTCTGCAATTATTTGTGAAAGATTCTGGCTTACTTAATTTTGATATAAATCAAGTTCTGACGCCTTTGTTTTATCTGTGCATTTATGGGGTTTACGGCCATTTTGTAACTATAACCAAATAATTTTAGTTGCTTTTAGATTTGTTGGTTTCACTATTGTATTCAAGAGGAACTGAAATCATACTGTCACACGAGATCTGCAGCAATAAAAACCCAGAAAAGGATGCTGTTTATGGAAAACTTATAATAACACTAATATTTCCTCTGTCTCTAGCACGCAACACTGAAAAGAAAACAGCTACTGGTCCTGCTTGTCTCTTACTAAGATCTAAGAAACAGTGGCATTTAGAGCTGTATCTTGGGCCACATTTATTTTTTATTTTTTTTAATGTACAATTTAACTGGTGCCCCACAGTGAGATCTGGGAGGTTACCTATATGAACCACGGTCATTTGTTGGTCCAGTGAGTAGCACTGCTGCCTTGCAGCAAGAAGGTTCTGGGTTCAATTCCCGACACGGGGTCCTTCTGCATGGAGTTTGCATGTTCTCCCTGAGCATGTGTGGGTTCTCTCTGGGTATTCTGCCTTCCTCCCACAGTCCAAAAACATGAATGTTAGGTTAATTGGCTTCTCTAGATTCTCCTTAGGTGTGTGCGTGAATGGTTGTTTGTCCTGTTTGTCTCTGTGTTGCCCTGCGATGGAGTGGCGACCTGTCCAGGGTGTACCCCGCCTTTTGCTCATTGACTGCTGGAGATAGGCACCAGCACCCCTCGTGACCCCAATTGGGATAAGTGTGTCAGGTAATGGATGGATGCACAGTTGTGATTTTTTTTGCTTATGTGAGATAAATGCAGTTGATCACCATTTGCATTCATCTTTGGTTCGAGGTATTAAAGAAACGGCCTAGGACTTTGATTAAGCCAACTGAATTTGCACTTAAAAGCAAGAGTTGCTTTTCTTCATTTGCTAAAATGTTAAATTTTTAGTGATAAAAAGTTTTGATCTACAAGTATTGCTTGAGGTATATAGTCTGGAGCTGCAGCTCTAGTCTGCAGCTGTCTAGTGCGGTTGTTAGTCTATTATGATGCTTTGGGTCTTGTGTCGAGAACCTCATGGATCTGCAGGAGAAAAGAGATATTAATGACAAGCACTAATTTAGGTTGATACTTGTCTAAGCAAATATTTCTGCTTGTGCTGTGGCCATACTGAGGCTATTTTAAAAAGCTCTGGTATGACGCCCTTGACTGAGAAAGAACTTAAAATAACTTTTAGCCCTACATACTCAACTAGACACACTCTATAAAAGAAATACCGGAGGTGTTTTTGTCAGATCTAAAGCTCGGTGGGTTGAGCAAAGGGGAAAAAAACTGTGAAAACTTTTCCAAGCTTGAAAGAAAAGCAGCAATGTGTAAAATTCTCTTTAACAAAAAGAAATGCACAGACTAAATTCTATTAGCAAAAGAAATAAACAAATTAGATCAAAACCTTGTTTTCTCCTCTTTCTCTTCATATGGACCCCCCCCCCACCACCACCACCAAGTGAAAGACTCAGGATTTCAAGCTAAACTGTAACAAAGACATCCTCAAAGAACCGGGAAGTGCAATTCTGTGCTTGAAACTTAATAAATATTTTTGCCCTGATGGCTCTCGGTTTGTCTCAGAGAATCCTTATTTCAGGCTTTTAAAGAGATCATATGCGGTGATCATATGCGGTGACTCACTTCTGCATAGCACAGAGCAAGGTATTAATAGCCTTATTCAAAAGACTGAAGGAGACTTGAAGATTCTAGATAACTACTGTCCTATCACTCTCTTAAACTACAACCTATTGAGAAAAACACACTTGCAAACACATATACAGTATGTATGTACTGTATATATATATATATATATATTAGTGGTGGGCATTGTTATTTTTGTTTTTAGATTACTCTCTCTGTAATCTTGGAATTTGTCTAGATTTATCTAGATTAAAATGGCTCATTTGAATTCTGCCAAAGGCATTTATGATATGTGTGTGCTACCTCCAGAATAATAAAAAAAAAAGGTTTACTTTTTTTATATGTTTGCAAATTGTTTTTTTTTTATTGTTTTTTTTTTTTTATCATACCCAGAAAAGGTACAAGTCAAAGGCACCTAATTAGAAGATGATGCCTACTGACACCACGGGAGGACTTTGACAAACATTTACAGAGAATGGCTGTTTTGTAGATAAAAATCAGTCAATTAGAAGTGAATGTGGAGATAAGCGATTGGTAGAACAACACCACAATTCTACCTCTGATTCCAAATCACTACAGCCAATGGAATTTGGAGGTTAATATGGGACGCAGCAATGATTTAGCTCTGCCTCTGATCCTACAGACCAACAGACAGCTCAATGACTCAGCCGGCGAACAAAACACAGATTATAAATGGCTTGTTTTAGGTGCAAAACCAAAATATCAAATATGAGTTGTAGAAAAATGCCCCCGTTTCCTCTTTGGAATCGGAGAACAGAAATAAATATTGTTAAATAAAAATTAATCATGTGAATGTAACTGAGTAAATGTAACAGTTACTACCCACCTCTGCAAATAGGCCTGTAGTTATGTGTCACATTTAACATTTCAGGTTAATCACACTCAGTCTCTGTGTGAAGCTCCTCTAAAGACCTGAGTGTCCTTAAGGAAGAAAGGAAGAGTAAAAATGTGTGGCCGCTGCACTTGTAAAGCTGGCCTGGGATAAGTGTTTTATAACATAAAAGCTCTCCTCTATGCACTCATCTCAGCTGTGTAACATCTTGAAGACAAAAGTTGTACTTATTGGCCAAGATGGGGAGCTAAAGAACTTTGAGAAGAACCGTCAGCAATTGATTTCTCCAACCCTGCCGACAAAGCTTGTGATTCAGGCAGAAAATCCAGTAAAAGAAAATATGCATGTCTAAAGCTGCAGTAGATTCATTCTACAAAGATCTGAATTTTACAATCCACAGGGGCCTTCTCAGCATATTACCCAAGTACTGAAACCAGTTCCAACCAAAGGTGATGTTTCCTAAACTACTGAAGCCTCTAACACAAATATACAGCCCTATTAGCCAATGGGCTATCTGCCTTCTTAAAGGGAAATTTGATGATTTATTCATGAACAAGAAAGTCACACTGGAGCAGGTAAATTGTCTCTCTCTCATGAAGCTTTCATTTATATTAAAGCTATTTCGAAAAAAGTGTAGTCAGTAAAAGTTTAGGAACATAACCCGGACAGCCAAGAGAGTTCAGGTTATGGTTACGTGGGAAAGAAGCACCCAGTACTCAAAGCGAGACAGACAGTGGGGTTCAAAGCAATTCAAAGAGTTTATTTAAGTACTGTACAGCGATATCAGCAGCTAGAGCATCTATTACTGTAAAATCAGTTGAAGAAAAACACAGGTTAGTGACCATGATAATCTGATGGAGGTAGATGATCCATGTGAGTCACTTACCTGGTTTAACCTTTCAGTCAGAGAACGAAGTAGGATTCAGACGGTAGGCTTCCAGGAGTCTGAATCCCAGTCAGGGATACAGATCAAAAGAGGGACAGACTGGTTCAGGGTTCCAGGAGTCCACAGACAGTTCAGGCCAACCATTCAGACAGGAACAGGCGCGCTCAGTGGATTAGAGGCAGGACAGGTCAGGGCCAGGGAATCAAAAACACTATGGTACTCTATAAACCCCCTCTTGACTAGACCATGAGAACAAAATAATCTGGCCCTGATAGCATGATGCAAGCATGTTAAATATAGGCAGAGGCAAGTGGATCAGATGAGGGGTAATGAGCTGAGCAGGGCAGAGTTAGACAGGTGAATTGAATGAGCAATCAGCACCAAGATCATTACACTGGCAGGATCACAGTAAGCAGCAAGAACAGACTCCTTACATAGGCAAATATGTTACCCTAATCAATACTGTTTCCTACTACAGTGGCAACAAACATTTAAAGCATCTTTGCTAATTGTTTGAAAATATCCACCTTTTCAGTAAAACCCGAATAAGCACATTTATGGCTGTTAATATGTCAAGCAGTTTCTAGGTTATGGTTAGGGTGGGAGATGAATATCCTAGAATAAAAAAAGAAAAAAGAATTTTATTACATTGGGCCATTTGTTATTGTTACATTATTTGGTATTGGGGGTTGATACTTAACATGACATCAACCCCCTCACCCCAGATAGACAAGTTTTTTTCTTTGTCTGGTTAAAAAATATTTAACTGTTTTGTATTTTAAATAAAAATCTGATAAAGTATTTCCTCTTTTTTTCAATTTATAGTAGGATGGGGGAAGATACAGAGTTAGTTTGAGGAGTAACAGTTTTTCTATTAACCTCTTAATACCCACCTCATTTCTGGGAAATTCGCCTATTTTCCATACCCAAATAGAAAATCAAATAAGTGAGGAACTGTAAGCCCAAATTACATGTGTGATACAGTATTTGAAAGCTAACACCTTCTGGTTTCTGAATATATACATGAAAATTGGGTGAGTAAAACACACAAGCTGCATCAAGCCCAAGCTGCATCAGTTCAAACATGACTCAAAGTTGTTGTTTTTTTGTTCTCGAAACTAATAAGTCTTTTTTGAACAATAGTAATAAATACATGCTTACTTGTGGCTGCTTTGTCATGGTACATTTCGAAATGCTGCTATAATTGTGCTTTCGTACTCACTATGTGCATAAAAGGAACTTGGTGGTTGAACTGTGGAGAATCTAACCTAACGATGTCTAACATGTCTACATCTGTAAACATTTTACCAGTGTAATTTTCATGCATTCGGAGTTATTATTTGTAATCGCTTTAAAACGGGTTTTGAGAGGTTAATAGTGTTTATTAATTCCCAAACATTTAATCAATAGTATATAAGTCAACAGTAGGGATGTAAAATAATAATTGTTTTGTATCGATACATCGATCCAACAGCCGACAACACGTCTGCAAGAGTATCGATTCATGTTTTTTTTAAAGCATATAAAATGCATAACAATATTACAGCTTTCATTGATTTTATTCAAATTTAAAACATTGTCTAGCCTCCAAGGTTAAAAAAAAACAAATAATCGAATCGAATCGTGGTGTATTCTTGAGTATGGAAAATAATCAAATCGTCAGGAAACTGCTACTGTATCGAATCGCCATGGTGGGTGTGATTTACACCTCTGGTTAACAGTAAGAATAGCTCATGTATGCTAGACAGAAACTGCAGAAATTCTTTTATTTTCTATTTTCAAGGGATGGGGGGGATATTTGCAAGATAAAAATATTTTGGGTGTAAAATTGCCAGAATCTCACCAGAATTTCCCCATTGTGGGACAATAAAGAGATTTTCTATTCTATTCTATTCTATTCTA
>NW_015150937.1:29306-31664 GCF_000732505.1 Cyprinodon variegatus | reverse complement strand
CTGTTAAGAATAATCCACTCTGTATGTGCTCTCATTTTATTTCTTGTCCTGGTTAGATAAACAAACACGTACAGGCAGTTATAATTAGGGTTTAACAAGCACATACATGAATCATAAAAATAATCCTAACAGTACTAAGCAGTCATTAAATGTTCATGTTTTATTTACATCTGTAAAATTTAGAGCAATAATTTTTTTTGTAAGGTCACATGCCACTTTCACAGTTTTATCCATAGTGGTGTACTCTTCATCATCACTTGACAGCAGACTAATGGTCACTGCTCCATTTAACATCTTAAACATGGAACATGCTTTTCTTATGACCCTCTCAACATGTATGCCAACAGCTGCGAGTCTTAGGGTGTCTCCAGTTCAACTACACCCAGCTACTTTGCATACATGTTGAGGAATTTCAACATTTTAATGACACAGATCAACTTCTGTTTCTCAGCAAGAATTAAATCTTCAAGTAGAAGATGTTCCAAAAAGCCAGTTTGGTGTAATGTGTGCATCTATACATTAGTGCTCCAATCTATATGTGTCTTCATTTACAATGGCATTTACAATGGCAACAAAGATCTGTAAGACCGCTTTTCTGGGAGCGGTATGAACCACCCTTATGGACGCCTGGACCCTGAACTTCAGCAACCACAGAACAGCATCATGGCTAGACCTTTACACAGATGATCTGTGTTAGGCTCAGATTTTTCATTAGTGCTATATTGCTGTATAAAGTAGGAGATCTTAGCAAAGACACCTTTTTACCACACCTTCAGGAGACATATACAATGAAATAAATTACCCCTCAGAAAGACATAAAGGTGATTTTATTTACAGAAAATCTCAAAATTAAGGTCAGAGTGAGTTAAGATCAGACTTATAGTCCACTTTTAAAATGTGCATTAAATTACCTGAACACATATTATTGCTTTGGATGATCTGTGATGCTGATTGCATCTTCAGCTACATTGAGCCAATGTGTTCTGGCCCAGTATATGACTCCCAAAACTCTCTCTGGATCTGTTCTAAAACAGGTGTCCTTTGTTGTCATGGTGATGCGCCCAGGTGGATGAAATATATTAACATGGATAATAAAGCTGTCTCAAGTAGCACCTTATTTGCATGTTGATGTTTATTAAGATGTAGGTTTTTTCATGCTCTGGTTTGGGTTCTGTTTTAAACTAAAGTTTTTTTTTTTTTATTTGTCTTGTTAATCTGTTTCTGTTGACTTCTAGCTTCCTTTTTAACACATTGTACTGTATTTTCTGTTGTATTAATCTTTGTGTTTCTAGTTATTTTGATGTTTAGTTTGGTTTAAATCTTCTTTACCTGATTTTCATACTCTCTTTTTGTGTCTCCTGGTGTTTTGTCATTTTCCACTTGACTCACTCAGCTAATGCTCAACTACACTTTTCCAAATGTATTCAGCCTCAACTATCTCCTACTGCGGTAATCACTCCTTCCAGTATAAATGCTCTTTAATCACTCTGCAAAATCCTCATGTTGTCTCTCTGCTTCTCACACTATTTTTACTTTTTCCTGATTTTGTAGGATCAGCCTCTCCTTTAACCTTGTCTATATAATCATAATTATTCTTGCCTCCTGTCCGTACTTGAGTCCATAAGTAAGATGAAAAATTCAAAACAATATAATCTATGTGTTTGATCTTGGATAAAATAGGGGTAAAAATATTTAAGATATAAATCAATCTAAATTGTTTTCTGAATAAAGATAAAAAATAGATTCACTGTCATAAGCGGGAGAGAAGGCGCCAGTATTCAGGCGGGACAGAAAATGGGATAATTCAAAACCTTATATTAAAAACAAATAGAAGCGGGCTATGGATCTGCAGCGGCTGTGGCTGGGCACCACCCATCACTGGAAACTCTGGTTATAGACAAACACAAGTAAGGGACCATGATAATCTAATGGAGGATCATTATCCATGTGAGTCACTTACCTAGTTTGACAATTCAGTCCACCTTCATAGAACGCGGTTCGATTCAGCCAGAGGGCTACACCCTAGATGCGGGCGGGCACTGCCCAGAGTAAACCAGATGCTGCATTCCCAGAGGGCAAGCAGGATTCTGAGCCAGGTCAGAAAATCAGATCAGAACAGGAAGGCCCAGAGATCCGGGATCCAAAGCCCAATCAGGGATACCGGTGAGAACAGGAACAGGCTGATCCAGGGTTCCAGGAGTCAAAAGAGAGCTCAGGCAGAATATCAGAAGGGAACAAGCAAGCTCAGTGGTTGAGAGGCAGAACAGGTAACAGGATAACAGGAAAACTATGAAAGGCTAAAAAAAAAAATGTAATCTCTCCACTGAGCCAAGACAGGAACAGGGCACGCTAAGTGGA
>NW_015150937.1:24675-28715 GCF_000732505.1 Cyprinodon variegatus | reverse complement strand
ATGACCTGCGACAGCTTTCCTTTTTACAAACAGGGTGTAAAAGTCTTTTACTAAAGAAGCTGCTCAGCTCCTCCACACTCTGATGCAGAGGGTGGAGGGTGTTGTCCATGATGGATGTAAGCTTGGACAGGACGATCCTCTCAGCAATTTCCTCCACTGAGTCCAGAGCGCAGCCTAGGACAGAAACAGCCTTTCTCACCAGTCTGTTCATTCTTTCTGTCCTGCTCTGTGCTGCCAGTGTGTTTTCAACCTTGTGTTTTCCTTCTTCTTTGAAAATAGTAGCTTAGTTTAGTTGAGTTTCACTAGTTTTTAGTCACAAAGTTTTTAACTGAAGGATTTTTGTTAATAAATTCATATTTTGAAAGGAAGTTGTGGTAAAATTATTCCATGTTTGTGCAGAATTATCTGTTTGACAAAGATTTGAGGTCGATTCACTCTTGCATTTGTTGTTCTAACACACAGCCAGTAAGGCATGTGTTTACAAACAATAAATGGAAGTCTAAATCATATCTGATTAAATAACATATTTACCACCCCAGGAGTGGGCAATAAACATATCTAAGTTGCAAAATAAACCTTTATAAGGCTAAGGACTACTTCAATGGTCAGCATTCATCTAAACTTCATAAATAATATTTCATTGTTTCTTCTAATTTCTAATTTTCTTTTAGATATTGTCATTTCAAAATCTCTATAAATGTTCTATATTATTAATATGCTGAAATGTTATATGTATTATTTAAAAAGAGCAATAGAATAGAATAAAATTTCAACTTAGGCAACTGGTGAGTTGTTTTAGGAAGACCCTGAAGGCCCCCCATGTGTTCCTTGAGGGCCCCTTGGTGCACATGGGCATTGCATGTGTGACCCCTGTGCTACAGGTTTCTTTCGGTAAAAAGTTACCTCCAGACTGTTCCTACATGCATCCTTGATCTGAGGGATTGCTTCCATGAGGAGCGTGTCCTGCATTTCAATGACTTGATGCAATCAGCTGGTTTTCTTTAATAGAAACTTCTTAACAAACTGGCTGTATGTTCTGATTGAATTGTCACTAGAACATTCCTTAAGATGAGATGCGCTGTGAATTGTCTTTATCTAAATAAAGTGAATTAAATTGAATGAATCTTATTTTCCATCAGATCGGGCACTAAATCATGTCCAGGTTATATCTGGTTACATTCCACAATGCGATTCAATTCTCTATTTTTACTTAATTATTTTCCCTTTTTACTTTTAGCTTAACTAATCTGTCCCATTCTCTCTTTTTTGTCATCCCTTATTCATCTCTGTGTCTTTTCTCTTGTAGGACTTTGGTTGCATGACATCTTACAGGTTCACCTTTACTTAACAAGTCCTTTGTGGCTAATCTTAACTGCCATTTGTCAAAGAATTCCTTGAACTATGTTCCTTAACCCATTTCTTTTGTCAGTCATCATAGAGGGAGATAGATTTTGCTTTCAGCTTTGGAGACAGGTTGGTCTTCTCATTAGGTGGTTTTCAACAATCAGTGTATAGCAGCTATACTGTATGGTACAATAGTGTAGAGTATGAAACGGTTGAAACCAGAATTTAAAACATGCCACTGACCCCTCAGCTCAGTGGTGCAGAGAAACGGAGTGAAAATACATCTGAAGTGTACGGTGACATGAGCCTTGTACCTATCATGCAGCAAGGGTGTGCGTTAGTAGCCATACCATTCTCCCTAATAAGCTCCTTAGGGACCTCCGTCAGCATGGCTGCAACTACATGCAAACCTTCAAAGAAGTGAAACGCCAACTACCTTTAAAACTGTGGGTAATTTTGTATTGGGTCATTATTAGTGGTTATTATTCATGGTTGTATTGTTAATTGTACTATTCAGGTTTTTGCTCTGTTCTGGACCTGCTCATCTAGCATTACTTTATCGCAATGTTCAGAAGTAGTGTTACTTTTTTAAGAAACGTTTCATTTTACTGTTCTTACAGCAAACGACTGGCTTATTGAGCTGCACCAAAGATTTAAAGCTTTCAGAGCATCATCTCTCATGGAATGGAAGGGATTTTGGATTTTGATAATAGGATGCTGGTTTAAGATGGTCGTACATTGTCTTTTATTATGCAATCATGTCATATTTTGCAGCATCCTCTTAATTTTTTACAATCTACCCAGCCCTGTAAGCTAACTTTCTATAGTCAACTGGCCAAGGTCTTCAAAGCAGCAGCATGGCATGAATGTGCAAAAAAGTAGTTGTGCAGAAAAATGTGTGTTATTAATTTTCTAAGAGCCTTGGGCATTATAGCTTTGCCTTTTATTCAATATCAGGCTAAGGGATCTTAGCCTTTGCAGTTAATATTTGGGCTGTAGGGTTCTCAAACCTTATCATTAGTGGTTTCTTATCTCTGGCTTGTCCGTGCAACCTGACTGTGGAAATGATTAGCTTTTTAACTCATGTCAGCTCCTGATTTTAGCTTCTGCAAGTGTGGAAAGAAGCACAACAAGCTTAGGTTGGTATTAGGTGCACGTACAGGATTTTTTCAGAGGTCCTTTGGGGCTGTGGGTGAAAGTATAAAACCATCTGTTTTAAAAAGATTATTTTACATATTAATTAAAGACTATTTTGTAGTACCTATTGTCTGGTTCTGTTAAATTTTCTGAGTTTTCAGTTTCACTTTGATCCATGTTTTTCTTTGTTTTCTAATTTTATTGGTGTTTTCTCGATATATTTGAGTTCTTAGGTTTTTCTTTGCTTGCCCTCTGTTGCCCTCTTGTGTTGGTCTCCTTTTCCCTAGCTCCTTCTAGAATCCTCTGTTCACACCTGCTCCCAATCAGCCCATTAGTCCTGTCTTTGTACAGTCTCCCATAAATACTCTCCTGTGCAGTTCTTCAGTGCTGGTTCCATGTCTTTCCCTGGCTCCACGTGCATGTTTTTTGGATTCCTGCCTCTGTTGCCTGTGATAACTCCATTAAAACTTCAAGAACTCACCTCTGCCTCCTCGCCTCTGCATTTGGGTCCACAAAACCTCAACCAAACGCTGACACCTATAATGCTATAGGAAAAAATACAAACAAGATTATCTTGGTTATCCCCAAAACCCCATCAACTGTGATATTCACTTATTTAATTCAATTCAGTTTATTTATATAGCACCAATTCACAACATTTATCATCTCAAGGCTCTTTACAGAGATGATTCAACCAGATAATATAGTCAGATTGGTTCAATGTTTTCTATATAAGGAAATACCAGCTGATTGCTTCGACTAATTTACCCTTCAGCAATCTCTCACACTAAGCATGCTTGTAGCAACAGTGGAGAGGGGAACTCTGTTTTAACAGGAAGAAACCTCCAGCAGAACCAGACTGAGTTTTAGCTGACTTCTGTTGAGACCCTCATGGATTCAAGGAAACTAATCTAATTCAGTTTATTTATGAAGCAGCAATTCTCAACACGTCATCTGAAGGAACTTTGCAGGGACAATACCATTAGACTGGTTAATAGTTTCTATCAAGGAAAACCAGCTGATTGCTTTTAGTTACTGGAGGACACACTCCTCCTGGATAAGCTTGTGGCAATGATATGTACTTTTTGTCCTTGACTCTTTTGTGATCCCTCACACCGAGCATGCATGCAGTGACAATGGACAGGAAAACTCCCTTGAACGGGAAGAAACCCCAGTAGAACCAGGCTCAGTATGAGTGGTCTTCTGCCGAGTCAGACGCAAGGAAATAGAAGCACACACAAAAAGAAGCAGATATACAAAGGTAACGGTTTATTAACTCAACAGTTGGCCCCGTCCAGGAAAGACACAAACAAGCAGGCGAGCTCAGACCCAGTTCCCATGTCAAAGGATGAAAGAGAGCATATAAAGCAAATTGCAGCAAAAGAAACAGGACTACACTAGAAAAAAAGGGCCAAGCTCAAACATCTGCAAACAAAGATGTTGATGGCAGCAGTCCTGCTAATGTTTCTGACCAGGATGAGGTCACAGTAAAAGTGCAGTAGACCAGATGAAGTGGCTATGACAAGAACAGCAGATAGGACATAAAGTTATGGGTGAAA
>NW_015150937.1:0-24665 GCF_000732505.1 Cyprinodon variegatus | reverse complement strand
AATAGAATAGAATAGAATAGAATAGAATAGAATAGAATAGAATAGAATAGAATAGAAAATTTGACTGACCTGGTTCAGTAGCTTGGCATAACTAATACATGACATAGAAGTGACTTGTTGACTCCAGATCCCTCATCTCTGGTTCACAGTTTTGGCTGATGGTGAGTGGTTGGAAGAGTGAATCTCAGCCTACAACTCATAATTAGTTGTTGCTGGAGATCTGTAGTTGTCGACCACAGTGTTTCTGTATTTTTTTTGTGAAATTGTTCATGTCTGGATAAGATGTACCTTTACAGGAATCCAACGTCTATATCCTGTTTATGTCACTTAAAGATGAACCGTAAGTATTGCATTCAGTGTTTATGTATTGCTTTCATTTTTGTTTTCTTTTGTAATTTCATTCAGGAATGCTCCTAAGTGGCATTTACTGGTATGTTTTATGCCCGCAGATAAAACTAAGCTGTATCTAACTATATGATTCTGGTGGGTCGGCATCGTGGGTGGTTCTACACAATGGCCAATGGGGGCCAGTGCCGCTGTAGTGTCCTGGCCCCTGTTATGGCCCCTGTACTGATAAGCTAAAAGAGATTCTAATGATGATATTTACCGGAACAGACATGGTTACTGATAGGTCCTTTGGATCTATTTCAGTTTTTTCTTTTAAAAAAGTTTTCTTAGTTTTTTTAAAACAAAAAGGTTATAGCTCCAGTGGTATTGAAATACGATCCTAGTTTTCATCTGCTAAATGCTTTTTTCAAGACAAATAAAAACAAATACTCAAATTTTTACAGCTAAATTTAGTTTGTTTGTTCTTCATTTAGGTTTTTTGTTCTCATTCTGATTTTATAGAAAACTGTAATTTCAACTTAAGTTAAAAATATTTCAAATTCCTAAATTATGAATTTTGTATATTGACCCAATATTCAAAATAATTGCTTTATTGTATATATTATTTTATATAGCTACGGGATTTTTGATTTTAACGATAATGAGCATTTCAAAGCCAATAATAAATATTTTCAGTTGGAAGACATATAATTCTAATTAAACCTTATTGAATGGAAATTTTACTTCATGCAGTTCACTTATTATATTTGAATCCCTTGGCCTGTTTTTTGTTTCATGCTTTTCTGTGCACCTATGAAAACACGCTGGCCCCCTCCTGGCCCCTGGTACATTTGGTCAAGAACCACCACTGGTTGGGATATAGTGTGCAGGCTGACAGAGATCCTCAAGTGTAGAGGCCATTGGTTTTCAGTGGATCCATTTTAACTCATACTAATGATCTGAAGACCTTTGTTTAAAGTTAATGCTGAAGATGAGCCATAGATACACTATAGGACTTTGATCTATTGGTCACTAAAATGAGCGTATTAAGGTAACTGAGTTACAAAGGCAGTCTTCAAACCCAACGCGTAGTCAGGATATTTTTTAGGTGCCCGACGACAATTGCAGAACCTCTGCGCGGGGGGCGTGGTCATGCACAGAGACAGATTTAACGGTTGCAGAGGCTATGTGTCAGAAGCATAAATTGGCCTTAAGGGTGACACCTGGGGGGGCTTTCGATCAGTTGTTCACACCACCTGAACTGACTCATTTCAATGTGTTTAGCAAAAAACAGAGCTGCCCTCATTAAAGATCTCCTCGTCCTATCTTTAAGGGTGGGCCCAGCAACCGTGTTTTGGCCCCACATAACTAGAATCTGTTTCTTTTGGTCATGATACATATTCTATAAACATTTATGATTGTATTTTGTTTGTTTGATTTTTTTTTTTTTTTTCATTTTAATTATGATTTGTTTCCAAACTAAATATACTCAAATGAAATGATGGATTATCTTTTTTCAGGGCAAAATTATGCTACAGCAACAAAAGATAAATTAATAAGTCCATAGGCTTAATAAGAAGAGGAAAATGTCTTCTATATGAATGTCTGTTATGACCGCTCCTATATTATTGTAGCTGTAGGTCATTTTTCCACTCTCAGCTGTCACAATAAAAGCAAAAAGACATGAAAAACTTAAAGGCTCCAAAGACTAGACCTTCTGGGAGAGATCACAGGCTTAGCCAATTAGAAGCTGAAAGGCTGGAGCTGAACTCTGACCCTGACCGCTGTATTCTTATTCAACAGAGACAACTCATTTTGTTCATTAAGGTTGGTATGGTGTATTTAATGCCATCTACAGCTCACAATTACTCAAGCATCAGAGGCAGGGCAAGGCTACAAATGGTCCAATTAAAATTTCACTTCAACAATCTGACATGTGATATAAAAAATAAATAAATAAATAAAAAACCTTCTGTAAAAACCTCTTTTGTAAAAAACTCACCTTGTTACTTCGGCCAATAAAATTTCTTACACTGAAATATTAAAGGTTTCACACCCTATAGCTATTGTGTGTTTAATTACGTATAGTAGAAGAGTTTCTAAGGGATTTAGCAAATGTTTTAGCAAAGCTTCACAAGCTCCTCGCTTCTCATTAAAAAACCCTAAACGAGTTCAGCTGTTCCCATTTTCTTGCTTGTTTTAAACAGCTGCGTTTTGGATGGGATGTCATTTATTGTGCATGTGTCTGAGGGAAATTAAACCTGCAAACCCCAAACTGTCTGTGTCTTTATTCCCTACCAGAGGCAAATTCAGTATCTTCAATTTACAGCATTAAGGTTTTATTTTAAAATACAATTTTAGAATCCGTCAGTTAACTGGGTTGGACTCAGTTCTTATACAATTTGAAATATAAGTATAGAGTTTTTTTTTTTTTGGCATAATCTTATCTTATTGTAACCATATGTATTGTGATGTGTTTCAAGCACAATATTAAGCTGTTCTTTTTTGTAAGCTGTCTTTCTACTGCAGGAATAAAAGCAAAGTGATTCTTTAAAACAAACATGTATATAGAGATTGTAACAGCTCATAAAATTACCATTAGACAATTGATATTCTTACAACATACTCCTTTCTATAAATATATAAAGTTCTGATGCCACTATCACTTTAACTACTGAGGTTTTAGAGATACACATCAGCTTTGTGATTCTGGCGTATGTGAATATTTGATTACCTGGACACTAAGAGCGAGAACAACATGCAAAAAAATAAAAAATAATTTAATGACTATGTTTTGGGGTAATTTATATCATGACTGCAGAATGGAGTATATTCCTGGATTAAATCATCAGTCATCCAGAAGCTTTTGAAATATATGCACTCTGCAGATATTTGAAAAGGATCCTGATTTATCAACAGTCACGGCTTAGATAATTTAATAATTGTTCTTGGTAAAAAGGTTTATCTTGAAAGCCAAAAATAGATTTTCACTTAGTATTAATTTCTTTAAAACATTTATTCAGCATTATTGAACTTTAGAAAGTTATATGGTTGAAACCGATGATGAATCCAGAAGATATAAAAACCAACGTAAAGTTCTCAAATGTTTATTCTGAAAATGTAATTTGTGGACGAATAATTGGGTGAATGAATTTGAGGGGGTGAGGGGAGGGAGGCTTTTCGGTTGATATATTATCTCTGTAAATGTATCATGTGTTGTCATTTATGTTGATTTAATAAAAAAAAAAAAAAAGGATCCTGATTAACTAAATCAGATTATATCTTTAACAAGATTACAGTAATATGACATCTTACCACTATAAACTATCTTACTGATAACAATGTCCCTAAATCCAAACCAACCTTTTAACACTATTTTAAACAACGAACCACCTCTTAACTCATAGAGCTTGACGTGGAATTGTCTTTCTGTAGAAATGTTCTCCCTACGGACTCGTGGATCCATGCAGCTCATTTATACTGAACATGGAGTTCAATAGAAAACACTGTCCTCACTCAGGTAGTTGTATTATCCTATCTTTGTTTTTAGATAGCTGTAATGAGGGTTCTTGATTTGTTAAATGCTAGAAATACCTCTACTAAGACCCCTTAACCTAGAATCACCCCCATTCTGCTATAATCCTCTTATTGACTTTACTACTGACCTGTCCTCTCTGCTTCTTGGTCGTTATTATGTTTTTAATTAAACTTAGGTGATCTTAATTAATGGTATCATAATAAAAAAAAGGCTAAATACATAATGCATGTCACACGGATACAAAAATAAACAAAGTATAAAACTTGTGGTTGCAATGTGACTGGATGTGGGAAAGTTGAAGGCTTATTTATGTTTTTAATCTGCACTATATAACCTTGTAAATGTAGTAAATTTAACATGTTGGATATGCAGCTTGCTTGTGAAGCACAAGTGTGTGTAAACCCACTTGCCGCCGGTATGTAAATGAGGACTCAATCGCTTAATCAGAAAATACTTGACCATCTGCAGGTTTCCCAAAGCCCTCAGAGGAAAATAGCACAGCTCTGACTAACAGTCGGCCTGCTGTGTTTGCACAGGAACGCCGTCCTAAAATCTGTTGCCCTTTTCGGTTGATACTTTAAAACTGTAACGCTTTCTCTGTCGGCTGATGGACTCATATAATTCCTTGTTATGTGGAAGCTTTTTAATGCATGAATAAAACTGTTTAGTCACTGCACCTCATTAAACTCAACCTTGGCTCACATATTGTAATTATATTAAAGACTCCAGCAGTGATATCTATTGCAGCCTCTACAGACAACAATGCAGTGCAGACATCAAAACCGGTGGCTTTATATAAGAAAAGAAACAGGAGATAAATTTGGGATGATTGACAGTTTCTAAGATCTGGGAAGGTGGATAGCAAAGACCTGGACTACATATTGTCACGGCAACACTGGTGCCAGTCACCATGGTTAGTTAAGAGGAAGCCAGCAGTGTTAATAAGGAAGGATTAGCAGCGTGCCGGGGTGTGCTCCCATTTCTGTCAGTTTTCCTTCATCAGATATGAAAGAGAATCTATAAAATATGTGGCATAGTCTACAGAAGGCCCAATCCAAAAGTAAAAAGAGGATCTAATTGTACATTTGCAAGAATAAATTGGTCAGTAAGATGATTTGTTTTTTGGGGGTTTGTCTTATTTTTTATAACAGTGAATGTGTTATTTAGATCTAATGTTAGGATGAAAATGATTCTCCCATTCGGTCAGCATGCTTCATCAGTTCTTTGTGTTTTGATGATAAAACTGCATCTTCAAAACGCTTCTCATCGAAAACTTTTTCACAAACAGTGTAATACAGGTCAGAGAGCTGGCAGCAAGTGCTGCCTAAGAGGATGTGAGTGGAAAAACGAAAAAAAACAAAAAACAAAAAATTGTCTTTCTCAGGGTTTTATGTCTTTCACTTCTCTTGGCTCTGTGGTGAAACCAGATGAGACAAGAAAAAGAAAAGTCACAAGCCTTACAAGTATATTATTACTTTTTTTTTTTTTTTTTATTCGCATGAAGCGCTCAATAAAAACAATGTATTACCTTTTGGAACATTACAACAATGAATTTAAACGTTTTCTTTATAAGAGTTTATGTGACAGACCATTAAAATCTTAAGATTTAAATACAATCCATCACAACTAAATACTCTAAGAGTTACCTCATAGAGTTTTCTGTTCATAGCATAAATTCAGTTGTTTTGCAAAAGCCTAATGGTGAGTTTAAACCAAACGCTAATGGGGTTACATTTTTGAGTCATATTATCTGTTGTTTCTCACTTGACATTTTAAAAGTAATTCATTTTGACAACGAGGGAAATGCTGAACTCAGCTTGAGGGTTCATCAGAAAGGAGAAGCTTCTATCCGCATGCCTGTTGAAAGTCTAACTCAACGGATCGGGGTTTACCAAGCTAGTCATGAGGCTGTATATATCTGGAAAGCTGAACAAAGTTACGTCATTGAAGTTGAGGATGGCGAACCTTCTTCATTAAGACCAAGGAACACAGCTTACAGGTCAGAAAGGACATTTTAAGAAGTTAAAGCAGGGATTTTAAATAAGATCAAAATGCCAAATTTAAGTTCTTAACAATTTGAAGACCCTTACCCTAAAGGCAAGAATTTTAAAAATGCAATTTAGTAAGGAATGATATAATTTAATTTTGCCAAGAATAATGGACACAAATCCCAGTGTCCAGCTGTGCACAGCTGGTAGTGACATACAGTACATCCAAAAATGTTTGAGCCGTACTGTATAGAGAAAGCTGGTGAGGTTAAATGAACGTCACACTTTATAGATTCTTAGCTGTAAATAAAATGAAACAAACACTTTGTGGTTGTGAGTTAAATGTAAGATACATAAAATGTTATGGTTTTAACAGGAAAAGGTCATCCTGGACCACTGTGCTTATTAACCGATGTCACATGTACAAGTTTTTTATTTCTGAGAAACCTTCCGTGTCATTAAACCACACTGAGACTTTTGGTCTCTTTTACATCTAAATGCATTCACAACATCATTTCAAAGCTTTAAATTACAAAACAGTTTAACTAAGAAGGGATGGGAGTATGCAACAGTTTTACGTCTACTTTATAGAACAAAAAGATAATTTTAGATAAGAAAAGGTATATTTATTAACTTAATTGTAAACATTTGACAAAATTGTAGGGAATATATAAGTGTTCTTGCCTTTTGGAAATTATGTACATTTTAGAAACACCTCTATGTAGTTTTAATCTTAAATTAAATCATGTCAAAGTGAATTCCTCTATGGGGTATCCAGATCCAGAGTACAGATCATCTCCTATTCCATCCGTGCGAAGCTTTTGGATCACTTTCTGTAAGAAGTTACTTTCGTTTCTCAGCACCCAATACTCTCTCAGCAGGTTTTTGTAGCAGAAAAGGAGCTGGGTTGAATTCTGCCGCAGCTGCTCATTCTGGCACAGGCCCACCCCCGAGGGGCTGTTGAAAGGAAACGGGTCGACATCGGCTTTTGAGTGAACTGAAACACATAAAATTAGAGGCAAAATGATTGCGAAATGTTCCTTTTTAGAAAACCTTGTGTAGTAATGGTCTCTTTAATTTGCCATAAATTCTTCTTTTTTTTTTTCTTTTTTTTTTCGGCAAAACTTACACGAAAGGCGTAGGGACAGATTGAGTGTGGCTTGTATGATACACAACAATGCTAAAGTTAAAAGTCCCAGTTTAAGCAGTCTTCTCTCTGTGAATACAAAACATACATAGAGGTACATCTCAGGAATTATAACTCATATGTATCTACATATATAGGTGGTAAGGTGGGATTTGATCCTACAGTCTCCCAGGAGCTTTACAATAGCTTCTTTTTGCTCACTTTGATAAGTATGGTCCACAGCTCTCAAAACCCCACAAATTCTGTCTACTGAAAGACTAGACTGTTGCACAAGACCCAAAAAAACAGAAGTACAAAATAGAAATAATTTGTTATAGGGAAGCTGACTGAAAACATCTAAGATCTTAAAGGAGGTTAAATAATAACTAAATGTTGCTATAGAAGCTGGCAGTCTAAAAATATAGAAGGAAGCTTGATTGGCTGGAAAAAAAAATTAGTAGAATAAGCAAATTACTGGCCTATTCCCTATGATTAGCCACTTCTGAAACAAAAGGGAAATTAGACGTTTCTTACATGGACTATGGAGAAAAAACTTACATGTTGGTCCAAACTCTAATTCTCTAATGAAAGCATATTATACAAGCAATCGCAATTGCATAGGGTCCAGTTTGAGGTTTTTACGCTCAATGGCGATTTAGAGTGCTGGAACAGCACCTACCTATATCGATTTTTAGACTGTGTTTGTCTAAAGTAATCCTTACAGTAATCCTGGAGATGTTCTTCAGACAATAAGCCAACTTTGTTAGTCTTTATGTATCTCTCAAGCTTCAGATCTGAGTCCATCACTACACCCAGATTTAGAGCCCCATTAGTGGTTTCCAGCTGTATCTGAAGCTGTGTGTTAAATCTTGAATGCTATTCATTTGATCCCAAAACTATTTCTTCAGTTTTGTTCAATTCAGCTGTAGAAAATTTGGTCTCATCCATGTATGGATTCTTCCATGCATTTACCCAGAGCTTGAATGGGTTTATATTCACCAAATGGCATTGTGATGTTTAGCTGTCTGTCATCTGGGTGAGTATAGTCACTTTTTGTCATTCAACATTGTTGGAGGCTGCACTGAGGTCCAGTAATAGAAGCTTTGATGTTCTTCCACAGTCTGCATTTATATGTGTTATTAAACACCTTGGACTGGAAGACATTAAAGCAGCTTTATTAAAGTGTCAATAGTTTCATTGTTGTCCCATGAAAATGTACAATGAAATATTTACAGAAATTTTAACCTGTAGGCCTAGTCACATTTGTGAGCTATTGTTGATACTATGCAATGCATAGATTTTTTTATTAGGATATTCCTTTCTATTTAAAATCGTGTTTTTATTATTCTTGTTCAATATTCAAATTATCTGATCAACAGAATAATAGATTTTTTATTTGCAGTATGTTGTAAATATCACAATAAACAGATATTCTAGAATTGCGCAGCTTAAGGTAGCTCTGCTAGCTGGACTGTGTTTACTTGGACAACAATCTAGACTGGAGACACAACTCTGAAGCTGTCGACAAGAAGGCACAGAGCAGATTGTACTTCCTAAGGAAGCTCAGGTCGTTCTACATTTGCAGCAAGTTGCTACATATTTTCTACAAGTCTGTTGTGGGGAGTCTGATCACGTCTTCCATCAGGGTGGAAGGTGTTGTCCATAATGCTGTCCAAGCTGACATCTATCATGGACAACACCTTTCATCCTCTGCACCAGGCGCAGAGGAGCTGAGCAGCTCCTTTAGTGAAAGTCTTTTACACCCTGTTTCTAAAAAGGAACGCTACCACAGGTCATTCATCCCTGCTGCAGCCAGACTACAATGCGACACTACAATGGCAATAACTTGTGCAATGTATAATGTGCAATTATTATTATTATTATCAATCAATCTGCTCGGGTAACAGTTTTAGAGCTAATGACAGTATTAGAGCTAATTAGGAAGGCATCTTGAACCTCTGGAAATGGTCTCAGAATTAAGAATTCTTCATTAATTGAAGAACATTATGGACAACAGCAAGGATCCTCTTCTGAATATTTAAACAACAACAGAGTGTATTGTCTTCAGTCAGAGGCTTATTCAGATCCGGTGCAAGACAGACTGCTAGAGAAGATCCTTCCTGCCTCCAGCTATCAACACCAACAACAACTGTTTCAAAAATAACGTATGAGTTACTGCAACATTTAATTTCCCTTTGGGAATAATTAAGTATTTTTGAATGAATTTAATTGAATTTAATTGAAAACAACTCTGTGTTATATCTGTATATATATGTTTTTATCCTACACAATTGAATACAAAATAAACCATCTTTTCACTAATATTTAAATTACTGAAATAAAAAAGTATGTATCTGATCAACAGTTTAAAATAAAAGGTATGATACACACAAGCATCTTGATTTAGTGGTTAGATAGATAAAATTGGCACAATATCTGCAGTGGTTTTTGTTACTATAGCTAGAAACCACTGATTATGGCCAAAATCTTGGTGTCATGACGGACAAAGACCTGAACCTTCAGAGGCACATAAAGGTTGCTACGAAGTCAGCCTTTTATCACATTTCCAGGATTAAAGGAGTAATGTCCAAGCAGGATCTACAAAAAGTCTTTCATGCATTTATCTCTAGTAGAATTTATTGCAACAATGGCTTCCTAGGTTTGCCTAAAAGTCCATCAGCTGCAGCTGATCCAAAACGCTGCTGCCCATGTTTTTACTAGAACTAAGAAAGTAGAGCACATCAGCCCGGTTCTCGAGTCCTTACTCTGGCTCCCTGTAGCTCAGAAAATAGATTCCCAGAAGACTGAAAAAGTTCTGAAAGCCATTAAAGTTAAAAACTCATTTGTTTAAAGCTGCCATTGACCGTTGACATAAAACTGGTAACTGAGGTATTATTAGTTAAAGGTTGTCGTCCAACTGTTTTATTTACTTTACCGCTTGATTTTATCTTGATTATATTTTACAGTATTGTATTCTGCTTTTATTTTACTTCTATTTCATAGTTTAATTCATTTAAAGGACTTTGAATTGTCTTTGTATTGCGTTGTACAATACAAATACTTCCCTCGCATAATTTAAGTTGTTTAAGTGTTAAGAGTATACTTGGGGTATTAGCTAGACATGCTAACATATAAACGGCTTTTTCTAAGTCTATTTACATACATGTAAACAAATACTAGTAAGACATGGTAAAATATAAACCGCTTTGTCTAGTGCTACTTTACAGACATGTGAACTCATGGCCTTACCTGATTTTTCAGCTTCTTTTAAAGGTGTATTTGCCTTAAACCTCTCCAGCTCATATGTATTAATGAAGTCAGAGAGCTCCAGTTCTTCAGCCATGATGCTTTACCCTCTGCGAGATGGTCAAAGCTGTAATTTTGACTCTGTTCTGTGCAATGCCTTTCTGCTGTCATGGTTTCCTTAACATGTCATTTAACAGAAGTGGGCCGATTTCATAAAAGGAAATGGGTTAACATGTGAAACTTCTGTGGTGTTCTATTTTTTCCATTGGCGGAAAAGATATCAAATTAAACCTTTCCAGTTATAATTACAAAATCTATTTATATGTTCAATTCAAAGTTGTTTTGTTAACTTTCTTTAAATGTATCAAAGAAGAGATCCCCCAAATATCTATTTAGTTTCATTGGTCCTAAAGGGTTGTTATTGAAAATCTTGTGGTTTCTTTGGGAAGCATTTTGAAAATCCAACTAATGTTGCATTTTTCTTAGAATGAAGTGTTTTTCTAAATGTACAATCATAAACTTTTTAAAATCTTGTTTTTCCTTTTACTGAGCATTACATGGTCTGACCTTGGGGTGAAATCATGGGAACATTTACTCCTGAGAAGAATGACAGCTGGATCCTTTTTTTTGTTGTTGTTTTTGTAGTTGTGGCTAATCCTTCATACTGTAGGACATTAGGACAATGTAGCACATGTTTTTGTTAGTTTTCTATGCTTTACAATTATTACTTTTATTCATTTAAATGATAGCACCGGGTGTTTTTTATTATGGGTACAATGGCTTTCTGCCCAGGGCAGCAAGGCCTGGTGGGTGCACATGGAGATAAAAGAAAATAAACAATCAGTTGATTTTTGTCTTAAAGTTTTCTAGTGCTAATCAATCGAAATGGGCATTTATGCATAAGTGAAGCTTATGTTGCCACCTGGTTTAGGTTGGGATTCAATTAAATGGCTAGTTTAATTTTTATAAGGCTTCTGGCCTGAATCTAATCATCTGAAAATCTAATTATTGTACATTTAGGCTAATTAGATTATTTTCTTTATGTTTCCCTTTCTTTCCTTTACTATCTTTGACATGCGTTAAGTTACTATTAGTGGATATGTATTTGGTTGCACATTATAATAGGGGCTCGCCAAGACAACCACTACATGCTCCAGAGACATTTATCTCTAATTGTTGAAAAGGTCGCTTAGGAGAGTCTAATCAAATACTAGGAGTTTCTTCGGCAGTTGCTTTCTGTGGTTCCACACAAAGGATTTCCATTTAAATAATCACATCCTGTTCACCCATTACCTTTTATTTCTGTGTTTTACACGTAATGTTTGTTAGACCACATGACCAAAGATACGAAGCTGACATGGTTAAAAAAAAGAAGAGACATATTAAGTTATCAAACAGAGGTCAAAATAGAAAGAGGAAAAGTCAAAGATCAGGTGTGAAAAAGCACAGAAAAATGCTTGATGCCAAGAGGGATAAGAGACAAACAACCCACAAAATCAAATATGCATGTTGGAGTTCATGTTGGAGTTCACAGGAGCCTGAGCTAACCCTGTGGATGCATTTCATTTTCATTGTCAAATGGATTGATGTGTGAGTACAAGGCTTTAATCTTTGGCTCTTAGTTATATTTTATACAGAATGTAATGCAAATTTCCAATAATTTAAATTTAATTATAATTACATCTGGTGCAAGAATCCATTTTTTAATCAAAAAGGATTATGCAAACGCTATCAGAATGGGAGCTTGATGTGCATGGATTTGTTTTTTAAGGTGAATATTTTTTTAAGGGTTTTCTTTATAGTCATGGTACATAAACTGTAAAGAATCTCTTTTAGGGATTTTTTTTTGTATTAAAAATTATAAAAAAAACTAAAAGCACATAATTGTACAAAGTAGGCAATACTTACAAAGCTGATGGTGATCAGCGTTGATGGTTACCCGGGGATCAAATGTACAAGCTTTATGTACATGTTTATGTGAGTGCTTAATTTTGTGGCCTAATTCAAAGCTTTCTCACTCAGTTTATTAGAGACATTAGAGTGGCCTTCATAAACAGCAGCTTCACTTGTTAAAGTTCTAACTGAAGGATTGTACAAAAGATCAAATATATGGTATCCGTAGAAGTTCTAGTGTTAAGTCTTTCAGACCACTTTTTTACCAAAAAATGGCCATATCAGAACATCCACCTTAACTCCTAACCCCTCAAACATTATATATAACTCAGTGAAATGACCATTCAGACAGATGAGTACTACTATTTGCACTCTGTTGGTCACATGACTCGGTGCCTGTGCCATCTTTTTCTTCTTTTGCCCCCAAAACAAATCAAATGACACTTTGTGAAGAGGACTTTTGCAAAGCATTCTGGGACATATCTGCTCGTCTAATAGATGTACACTGAATTGTGGGAAATTTTAAGTCCACTACTTTTTCATCCACTAGACATTTGGACTCTCAAATAAAATGGCGTAACCCATATATAGTGGTTAGGGCTGATGTTCTGACACAGCCAGTAACTCAGCTACCGTTTGTATTTAGCAACATGTGATTTACATAAAATATAATCGACTAATTATAAAATCAGAAGGTTTTTTTTTTTATTACAAACTTTATTTATTTGTTTATATTTACACAGAACTGTTTCATAATGTACACACTTTCTCAACCAGCTGAAGCTTGGTTCCTGTTTTTCGATGCCAAATTTAATACCCTTTTTTAAACAGCATTGCATTTGAAGAGTAATGTTTGAATTAATAGTGCTTTTAATGACAAGTTTGCATGTTTAATACCTTTATATTATATCATACCTTCAAGAATCTGCAGGGACTTCAAACATCTATCTGCTTTGGTATTAACATAAAACAACGAACATGGGAATTTCAGGTCCTGGGGCTCCTCTTTACACCTCTGTCTGTTCATCTTACATTTATGTATGATCTCTGATCCGCCCAGTTTAATATTTTTCCCCAGAGGTAAGATCCACAGGAGGGAGGTATTAATATGTCACCTGAGCTCGCTGCCACAGTCAAAGCAAACACTTTATCATTTCAAATTAAAGCCTGGGCTGTGCAAATGATACCGAGTGGTGACAATGCTGCACCACTCCCATATCCTAACAAGCACAGGGAAGTGATACATGATAGAGATGTGGAGCTAGGTAAGATAACGGTAGCAGCTTCACAGTGCTGAGGTGGTTTACAGGAGGCAACAGTGCATTCTAGAGGACAGAGAGGGAAATCACAAGAAAGGTTTAGAAAAAATAGCTTTTTTTGGTAAAAGTTTGTATAGTTGGACACAAAGTAGAGCATGGCTGTTGTTTTTTGCAAATAAAGTCTCAAAAAAAAAGTGTGGACTGTATTTTGAATTGAATTCCCTTTATTCTAACATTCCTAAATCAAAACCAGTAAAACTAGTCAACCTTAACAATCTCCTTATTAGTAAACCTTAGAGTGGGACCAGAAACTTCAGATGATTATTTTAGAGAACATTAGTGATCAAACAGCATCTTAGAGAGCTATCAACAGAGCTTACATATTAAATTTGTAGCACAATACACTTATAAAATTTAGATTTAAGCTTTGAACTTAAACACAGAGCCATTAACCCAACTAACATGTCTGAGAAGGAAACACCTACTGGCTGGTACTTCAGTGAGAACATTAATCAGAAAAGTACCAAACCGGCCCTAAGGTAAGGTTTGCCATTTTGCAGTTTGCTGCAAACTATGTAGGAGACTCAGCAAACAGTAGAATGGTTCTTCTGTCAGTTGACAGCAAGATTCAACTGAATGGTTTACATGTAAAATAACCTTAAAAGGCTTAAAACACATTACCCCATCCCTATGTTGAAACATGTCAGGGGCAGTATCATGCCGTGGGGAAGCTGTTCTTTAAGCAAAACAGATTAGGTGGTAAAAGCTATAGGAATGATGAATGGAGCTAAATACAGGGGAATTCTTAACAATAACGTGTCAATCTTCAATAATGACCTTCAACAGAGTATATTTAGATTTAAGCTTCTTTAATAGTTTGTCGAAGTGTGGATAAAAATCCAACTGAGGATCTTTGGCAAGTCTTAAAATGAATATTAAGACATGCATTCCACTCTACTGCCACCCGTGGCCAAACACAGAACAGCAGCATTCTTGGCTCGTTCTCGTAGGCTATGAGTAGTAGTGATTGCACTAGGCAAGATTTCTTTTTTTCTGGATCCCAATCGCTTCTGAGCAGTGGTAGCTGGCCAATAGAGGGCGCTCGAGCAACACCCCACCATCCCAATGACCTTGATTAAGACATAAAAAAAATTAAATCAAATCAAATTATAAAATTAAAATATTTTGAAATATATTAATAAATATTTCTTTACATATTCAAGATAAATGTTAAATCTTTAATGACAAGTAAAGCGTCATGTCATTTTCCGGTTTGTGACGTATTTCCGCCATAGGGCGCAAAAATGTTTTCCCCATTGACTCGTTAAAAGTTGTACATGCACAGTAGCCATAGAAAGCAATACAAAGGTATAGGAGAGCTATGGGTGCAGATGTGGTGCTCCTTGAGGCGACAGGAACTGTCGTCACAGTTGTTGTGCCGTTGATTGACACGCTGAGTCAGGGAAGCAAACTTACCAAGAGAAGCTGGAGGTCAAACCGTTTGGACCTGATCAGCCAAACATCAAAATTAATCAACAATCGAAAAAACAGATGGAGACGGTACACTCTGTGTTTTCCCAGGACCTGGTTTAGCTACAAGGCTTGGCTAACTGCATGCAGCAAAGCTAATGCTTTATTCTGCTGCCCTCACTGCCAGCCTCCTTTATCAAACATCAGGATCTGACCCAGCATGGATAAAGACAGGTAGGACTGATAATAATATCATATAGTGTACTTTATACCCCCTCCCCCGGAGAAAACTCCACCAGCCGCTACTGCTTCTGAGTTTGAGTCTGAATTTAACGCTTTGATTGTTTGCTAGGTCAGAAACAGTGCAGAAACTTCCGTCCGAAAGTAAATTCAGGAAAATTGACAACAGGCTTATAGATCCATCGATGCTGAACTGCTGAGATGCTGTCTTTTTATTCCAGTAAAAATGTAATTGAGATATGGCCTTTTCTTTACCCATAGAAATAGCAAAAAGACCATAACTGGATCAAAAGGTGGTTTGTGGCTGTCATGTAATGCATTTAATTTCTTGTTTTTAATGTTATAAAATGGGGAAAAAGTGTAAGAATACTTTTGCAAGTCACTAAATAAATGATTAGGGACTTGCTTTAGATGGCGAGTCTGTTATTGCTTTGTTGAGGAACTGCAACTGTTGAAAGATAGGGCACATTTTAATTTGCTGCAGATTATGTCATCCTTTTTTGTCGAGATTTAATTTCAGCTTAATCCCCAAACTCACATAGTAACAATCGTCCTTTTTTTTATAGAAATATGACCATAACAAATAACAAGGAGAAGATTTTGGTGAATGTGGTTTGGGAAGATAAGAGCATATCTCATGTGCTCTACAGTATTTGTCCATCCATGCAGCAAAACAATTACAAAAACCAGAGTTACCCTCACACCGAGACACATACACATGACATACCTCCACATATAGTTACTACACACCTCCCACCCCAAAATAAAAACACACACACAGCATTCATGTTTGCATCCCTTTTATCCCAGTTCCATGGCATACCCCATGCTACAATAAGGCTCCACGCAAAAAGGCATCTTATATTATTTCAGGTTTAAAAAGGCGATGTGTGAAGTCTAAAAATAAAATTTTAATCAAGTTAACATGAGTCAAATGCTCTTTGTTTGCATAGAGAATGTTTTGTCAGGTAGATTTTAGAGTCATATATATATATATATATATATATATATATATATATATATATATATATATATATATATATATAGAAGGAAATCTATATTATTGCACATTGCAAAATGTTTCTTAAATGTGATATAAAAATGTTCATCTGATTTTATTTATGAAAGAAAATTCAATATCACTCTGTTGTGTGACTGCACCAGTGGTTTGATCACCATAGAAAGGTTATTCTGAATAAAGAGGCTTTGTCTGCGATTAACCCGTGCAGGTTGACCGGAGATCCATCTTTGCAGAAGGAAATGAGCCAGATGTGACATGTTGTTTCTCATTAGTGGCACGCAGCTCACTTTTTTTTCCCCCTCTGTTAAAAGAAAAACTCTCAGCTTTGAATGCGTATGTGGCAGCTGGAGATGAGTACTCAGCTAAGTGGAGGAAAATAAATCAAAGCACTTTCCCTTTTTTTTATGATTTGTCTAATTCCTCTCTGCCGTGTCCAAGGAGGAGTAGATGGAAGGTTTGGAAGGAGGGAGAAACTGGGATGGGGAGATATCGTGGAGAGATGGAAACTGAGCGAGTCAGAGAGATGGTATGGAGGGAACTGTGTCTTTAGACCAGCTGCACAGCAAATCTGTTTATTCTGCACAATTTGGCATCAAACACAACAGACTGCTGAGAGCTTGCTTCTGCTTGTGGCGCCCCATTAAAATGGGATTTATTGCTGCCTTAAGAGAAAGTCCAAATGACACATTTTCACCTCTCTGCTCCTTTCCTCATTTACGGCTTTTCTTTTATTTCCCCCCCATCTGTAGCGATGTCTTGTAGATTTAGCACTCTCCACATCCATATAGTTCTGGCTGCAACTGTCAGAAGACTTGTCAGGGCTGCTCATTACAGACTGATGCAGGCAGTCATGCCCTGATACAAGTCACCCATCAGTACCATCTCTACTGTCACCTAAATGCCACTCAGGCTTAGGCCTCCATTTGAAACGAGTCTGTGAATGTGGTGGCATCTCATGCAGCTCTCACAAAGCTTATCATTTGACTTTCATCCATTCTCTGTACTTGTGAAGAGGAGGAAAAATAGAAAATATTTTAATTCAGTTAGAAAATAAACTGAAAACGGCAGCATGCATGTGTAATCGCCCTACAGGATTCATCTTTGGTAGAACAATATTCAATACAAATGCACCTAAATGTAGTTCAATCTGAAAAAAGCTCACACGGAGAGAAAAGACAATTAGAAGAAATGTATTAATACTCAACTCAACTCAACTTTATTGTCAAATGTGCTACATGTAAACATACAACACAGATGAAATGTCGATCCCCTCAACCCCACGGTGCATAATAAAATATAAATATTAAAATATTAAATATGTAAACAGTAGTGTGAATGGTGCAATAGTGCATAGAGAGTAGCAGTCCTGACGTGGGGGAAGTAGTAGAGGATGGGCATATTGGGGGGTCAGGGGGGGGCGAAGGGGGGCAGGGCAGGGAGGGAATTGAGCATCCTCACTGCCTGATGGAAGAAGCTGTCTCTGAGCCTACTGGTTCTGAGCCTACTGGTTCTTGCTGCCGTCCTCCCGGACGGCAGCAAGGTGAAGACATTGTGTGACATTGTGTCAATTACTTGATCTTTGGCGCTCAGACCTCGGCAGGAAACATAGCGCTGGATTTTGATAGATATGCATGAATAGAAGTGAAGCATAGGGCTGTTTCTTCTTTAGGCCTGAAACTGGTAGTGGAGTGGAGATAGATGAAGATGGTCAGTCTGTAGACTGCTGGTTAGTGAGACGGTCTGCTGAGCTTTATGGGGAGATCCAGTGGACTGCGTGAGCTGATACTAGAACTTCACTCAGGGACCTGGAAAATGGAAGTCCAGTTTGGATAACACAGGTTGAAAGAACCTATCCATGATGAGTAAGCATGGAGCGACAGTGGAGAGGAAAATCTCCCCATTAGGAAGAAACCTCTGGCAGAACCAGGCTCAACATGGCGTTCTTCAGCCGGACCGGTTGAAATGAGACGCGGAATGCAGCAAGAGTTCAGGAGGAATGACACTGTGATGAAGCTTCAGCTATGATGGTGAAGAAGGGGCTGGATGTGGGTTAAAACAATGTCATCTGAATGAAGTCACACAGCTCAACTAACTGCACACAGGAGCAGACAGGTGCGTATCAGAGGCCTTTTAAGAAGACTTTGGATGCTGGTTGACTTTCGTGGAGGCGTGGCTCAAGACTGATTGGCTGTGTCGTAGGCGAATGAAGGCGAGTAATCAGTTAATTCAGTTGAACTTCCGTCTAGGCTCCATTTAATATAGTTACACATTTAGTTTTTTTCTATTGCTGGTGAAGATTCTCAGCCATCCAGGTCATAGTCATTCCAAAAAAGTAAAAAAACAAATCCACTGGACTTTGTTTCAAGTTTGAAGACGTTTTGCTTCCAATCCGATACTGAGGCATAGACCAGTATGAGGTATTGCGGGCTAACTAAGAACCCAAACGACTCCCCGTTCCTAAGGGGCGGACCAGTTCTATTCTTCCGGTTCTATATGCATATTTTTTAAGCCAAAACAAGGCTTCATTTTGGTCCACTCTATAAAGCCTCAAACTCAATGCCAATTCTGACATTTTGAATTTTTTTTCTATTCTGCCTTGCAAAGTTGCTTAAGGTCAGATCAGGTGAAGAACATATGTGAATTTCTTCACTGGATTTAAGCCTGGACTTTAACTGGTCCATTTAAAATTGTTAAATTGTTTTTTTCATCAGTGGCTCTTCTCATCACCTCTGACTATTTCTTTACCAGTAAATGTAATCAAGGGATAAAGGTGGGTGAATAAATGTAGAAAAAACATAAATGGTTGTGGATACTGGTGCAAGGTATTGTAATTAGGCAGTTAAACAACCATTTATTTTACCAACTTAGCCCAAACTTTTGTTGGAAAGAGAGCATGAACTCTGGGCCCACATTTTGCTCCATAAATCTCCTCAGCCAATGATGAATTCATATTTAATGACCGTGGCCATCGTCTGGGAAGGAGGAGCATTCTTTCATTATTGCCTCTTTCCCTCTGCTGCTTGGTCGAGATAATTGATTTCTCTGTGGTAACAAGGTATCGACTATCCACGGCAGCCAGCTAAGACGACAGTTCGATTCAAAGGAGGAGTGGAGAAGAAAAAAAAAGGAGCGGAACGAGGGATGAAGCTGAGAAAAGAGAGCAACCTAACAAGGCATACAATTATCTACAGTTGAGAAATACTCAGGTTTGTGGTGGGAATAGATCAGGCAAGGTTTCAGTCTTTTATCCGAGTTTTAAGGGGCAGTATGATTTAGGATATATCAACTGTTATCCTATGTTGAGTGTTTACAGTGTAAAATGCAAATGGGGTGAATCACAATACCTCTCATCTGGCCTTTACTTACTGAAAATATGTGTTTAAAGAGCCAAAACTGTCAGAGATGCATAAATAATCTTTAATATGTAAGTGAGATATTATCAAAGCTAAATAAGGGTGAGCTTGGGTTTGATTTACACGATGTATATTATGTTGTACATTCAATTAAATTAAATTCAATACTTTATTAATTCCTCATGGGAAATTCAGTTTCGGTACAACCTGTCCAAGAAGACAAAACAGATAGAAATGCAGCACACAGACATTATACATGGGGGGTGGGGGGTATGTACCTTTTTGGAGACCCTTGAACTGAGATTTTAACATTTCTAAACATTAAATGACCTTTTTTGGGGAGTGAATGAAACATGTAAATGTAGAATGATTAAGAACAATGTTGAGGCTTTTCATGCATAATACATTTCCCCTCAAAGGTAAGAGCTTGTTGACTGCTGGAAGGGTGCAGCTAAGTAAAATGTGCACATAGGCTACTTCTTGTTTACAAAAAGCCTTTTATAAATATGTCCCTGTTTGATAATAAATCACCAGTTAAGTTAACTATAAAACATTAACACATTAGTTTTTGCATGTAAGAATTGTCTGTATGAGTGTTTTTTAAAGTTTCACTGTAATTAAAGGGGCACACAAGGACACACAGCCCAGGCTAGTCCCAGTGTTATTTTGCGTTCATTTGAAATCCTCGAGGTGCAAAGCTAGTTAACTTCTTATGTCGGCAAATACAAATTTATGACTTCTACACTTGGTCGCTTAGTACTATTTCACTACCAAACCTATTAATGGTGGATGGATTCAGATTCATTCTTTATTGTCCCAGATGGAATGTTGAAGCACCGAGTGATTTCAATCCTGACATAAACCAATCTAAAAGGGCGTCCAACTCCCTCTAACAGACCCTACCCATGGTATAGGCAGCTGGTTAAAACAACAGCTTAGATGTTGATTTAAAATGTATTTTATTAATTCATTTTTTGTGAGTAAATCAGGACCAGGATTTAATCAAAAAGTAAATCCAACCTTATGGCATATAAAAACCATCATCAGTATAAATCTACCCTAAATGGGTCACTTGTTATTCTGATTATAAGGGTCATTTTGCTGGAAAACAAGTAAATAAAACCGTTTTTTTTATTAAAAAATAGAACAAGAGTTTTAACCGTGTAATGCAAAGCTTTGTTGACAATAACATTTCTGTGCATGATCAATGATGCATTTCAAAGACTATTTCATGTAATATAGATTATGAATGTTTGCTGGTTCATGTTGGTTCAGTGATAACCTATTAACAAAAGAATTGAATTAGAATCTATATAGAATGAATAAAGAAGTGGTTCTCATTTAACCACTGCTTTGATGGTTTGCAGGAGATTTATCCCCCTAATTGCCAAACAATTAGACACATGTTCAAATCAGATGTAACTACTTTTTTTCTGCAACACATTTACAGCAATTGTATTTGTGTTTTATGTAAAAATGTGCATGAAAAAATGATCTATTCTGGTCACATTTCACTTTTATTTAATAAGTAATCTAACTGCAGTTTCAGAGCTGATGTCTGTGAGATGGTGCCAATGTTAGTACTGACCTCAGCCAGGCTACATGCTCCACAGCAACAGCTTGACAAATATACGGTCTAATTTCAATGAAGTCGATAGCCGCAATAATTAACTTTATGACTTGGGTAATTATTGATTGAGTTCAGGATCCAAAGAAGGTGCTTTGTCTGATCCTTTCTTTGGCAGATCTGCCTACAGTTCACTGTATAAATAGAGGAATTAAGCGATGCTCTTGTTGTTACGAGTTTACCAGCTTACACTGTAATTTATTTAAGAGCTCTTAATTGGACTAGTTACTCATTTGGCCCTCACTGGTCCCACAGCAGAATGGAGCTCGATCACAGCACGCTGGGGCATGCTGGAATATGGAGCTACAGAGACATACTGTACACAGCCAGCTGTTTGATGTCTGCAGCATGCAGGCGTATGCTGCACCACACAGCATAAATAAACACAGAAATCCCCTGGTGAGAGGACAGATCGACACACAGGAGACCTTATTTCAGGGTAATCAACTATTAATGTTGATTTGAAATTCATTTTTTTCCCCCTGTGCTGTGCAGTTTCTTCTCTGCAGTTATTCCTGGCTAAAAAGGGGTTTCAAGCAGGAGGGGTAAAAACCTTGAAGCAAAAAGCAGGGACAGACTAATTTGGATGAAACTGAACACCATATTTTTGGTATCGCCACCTCTTCATGCACACTCGCTTGCATGCTACCCACAAACAGCTGGACTCACATCTCAGAGGGCGAAATGGGTTGCTAAGGATCCCTATTAAATGAGGCCGTATAAAATGTATGTCAGTGGGTTCTGCCTGGCTTAGCACTCTCCACAATAAGTGCTAATGGAATAACTATAAGATGTATAAATGATCCCTACTTTAATTCATAATAAAGCTGGACCTCATTGCCTGCCCATTCAGCCCAATAGATTATGGAAATAGCTCTAATGACTATTGAAACAATGAGCTGAAAGGCATTATCATTCAGGGACACGTCAGCTTTGGAATAGCTGGCACTGTGCTTTTTGCCCTTTCACTCAAGTTCTGAAATACCAACGTCCTGCATTCAATAGGAGGGAAAATGAAAAATGAATCCCAAGCTGCATAGGACATTATTACACACTCTAATGTGGTAACAATTATCCGCCTCAAAAGATGCAAAGGCTTTTTGTTCAGGTGGAATAAAAACTAACATTTCTTATTGTGTATACTCATCTTCCTCTCAAGAATAGACAGAAATAAGCTTTGAAAGTTTAAATTTTTAGTTCAGCGAAAGATGCAGAGACAATTAAAAGTTAGCGTTTAGCTTGAGATCTTTGGTTAAAAGGTTTATTCACCAATGCAGTGTGTCAGAAAATAATAAATGCATAAAATAGAACAAAATATCTTAAAAACAACACTAAAATATGGGTATGTAAACCCCTTAATCATTTTATCTTGAATCACTCACTCATATGCATCCCATTTGGTAAATATCCACACATTTTAGAGGAAAAGTAACTAGTATGAGGCATTTTTCATGTAACAATGAAGTTGAATGAATGCAGATAGCAAATGTTTAAGCTCACATGGATGCAAGTCTTTGATTTGTAGAAAAATATTCATGTTAGTTTAAATGGAGAATTAATTCCAGGGTTGCATGTCTACTGGAGCAGTACCACCCTCTAGTGGTGGACAAGAAGAAATTATCATTTGAGTTCAAACAGTGCAGTATCAGTGCATGCAGTGTTAATTCAGTAGTTTAGAAAATGTTTAAAATAATTAAAAGGTTAGTGAAGTTCTAAAACTTTAGAGGGAAAAATATGTGGAGTGATTGCACAGAAATTTACCAACATGATTGTGATTTTTTTTCCCCCAGCAGTGGAAACACTGAACAGGTTCTACAGCCTCTGCAAGGTGCATTGGGGATCAAGGGAGTTTGCCCAACCAGTCCACTTGTTTGTCCCTCATGGTGCCCTGTGGGTGGCGCCCCAACAGTACAGAGTTGGGGGCCTTTTTATTATGGATCCATAGAGTCCAAGTACAAGAGGAGCAAGAGTCTGGTCCACATTAACATCAATAGGATTGACCTATTCTGCACTCTGTTGATAACCAGGATTTATAGCACAGCCATGAGCTGTAGGGGGTTTGATGTTAGAGACCAGTGGATCTTGTCCCTGTTTTTTGTGGATGACCTGGTTCTACTGGCGTCCTCTACGGTACAAGCACCACAGGGGACGATACACCTCTGACATCCAGTACAGGACAACCCTGTCATTTCCAGAAATACTCAGCATACTCTGCAGTTGCTGGGTGCATCAGAGATGGACAAGAAGTTAAAAACAGGGAGCTGGTTAATCTTTATGGTACATGGTGGGAATATAATCATTTACAAAACAAGAAAGTTATTTAAGATTGCAAGAGAAACAGGGACAATTTGAATCCTAGTAACATGATAAAAGTGGTGGCAGAGTATAGATACCACAATGTTAGTCTGAACAACAGAGCCTACCGGATATGCTCCATATCTTCTATCAGCCTGTAGTGGAGAGTGTGATCTCTTCTTCACTATGACATCAGAGCAAACAGCTAAAGAAAGGCTGATCAAGCTGATAAAGAAGGCCGGTTCTGTTCTAGAAACTCCTATAAAAGCAGATATCTCAGAGAACTCATGAAACGGGCTATATGCCCAACTCCACTACGTCCTAAACCTCAGCTATCTTATTTATTGCCCTTCATCCCTTGATAAACTGATTAATCCAGGTGTGGATTAATCAGTAACAATGACGAGTATGGGCAGAAATACCTTGATTAATCAGTTTGCAACCCCTTCATTAGACTGTTAAACAACATAGGCTACGTTCACACTGAAGGCCTTAATGCTCAATTCTAATTTTTTTGCGTTGCCATTCACATTTCCAAATATATGCAACCTGTATGCGATCTCCTGTGTGAACTGCATTCATACAACGCATGTGCATCGCAGTAGAGGATGCAATGACGTCACAACCAAGCGTGCTCCGTGTTTACGGAAGTCAAAATGGATGGTAGTGCTGGAGCTCATCAAGCAGTATTTCCCAACCTTAAAAACTCAATCTCTTCAAGATGGTAAAAAAATAAAGAAAGAAAAAATACTGCTCTCCGCATCATCATCCGCCATGGTTTTACTTCCTGCTTCTGCGTAGCAAGGCGCAGAATAGTGGCTTTTGTTGAGCATTAATGACGTTCTGGTTGGATGAATGCGACCTCGCCGTTCAGACACAGGACACATTTGAAAAGATCAGATTTGTATCAGATTCAGGACCACACAGCCAAGTGGCCTGGGTCACATTGGAAAAAATCTGAACGGTGTTGTTCAGATTGCCTTGAAAAGATCAGATTCAGGTCACATATGGGCTAAAAAAAAAATCAGATTTGGGTCACTTCAGGCTGCAGTGTGAACGTAGCCTAAGGGTCTTCAGTCAGAGGCTTCTCCAGATCTGGAGCAAGCAGACCGCTACAGGAGATCCTTAAAGCTTTACACTGCCGAGCTGCTCTTTCAATCTTGGAAAGCTGTATGCATCGAAATTTCTTTTGTATACACTGTGTATATAAAATGACAATAAAGTTTGTCTAAGTATAGCTATTAACATCTATTTGCTGGTGGGGGGAAGCCTTGGCTATATT